>NW_026068183.1:729765-762248 GCF_014885135.2 Alexandromys fortis
CCTTCCTTGCATCAGATATCTGACCCCAGCTTCTTTGACCCTTCTGCATGGGCTCAATACCAGCAATTCTGCAGGAAGTGTCCAAACTCAGAGGTAGGTTAGGAAGCAGGCTTTCAGCCTCCCTAGCATGGCCATGGTTGAACTACACACTCCGTATCATGTCAATCAATCCAATATCTATCCCCCTGCAGCCACTGTTCATTAGCAAGCCCTGTTTGATACAGAGACTTGTAATTACAATGCAATATTGTAAGTTCCAAAGTATATTTGTAGGTGATGCCTATGGTGGCCTTTTACACAAAATTCTGATTTCACCTCTTGAGATTTCTACTGGCCATTCTGATATAAGGGAATCAGAGGACATTTGTGTTAGCAAGCCACCCAGATCACCACCTTCACACCATGTGTCCTCAGTGTCAGTGAGCTCCAGAAGCCAATTTATACCCATCTGGGCTGCATGTCCACCTCAGCATGTCCTTACACCCAAGTCAGAAACACCAACTGGACACCTAAGATACTGTGGGAAGGGTTGACTTTACTGAACACTACCTGATGCAGAAATGCTGTTACAAACCCAGCAGAACCCACTCCCAGGTGAGGTCCTTCTTGTTTCTCACACATGCTCAGTGACCTAAAACAACCTGATGTAGTCGGTTTATAGTTCTGAGTCTTCATGCATCTAGAAAGAAGTCTGTCTCCTTTGCATTTCCAGCTTGAAGAACTTGGAGGTCAGCTCTTTTCCTCAACTTGTGGTCCTTCCATCATCCACATCACCAGCATGGCATCTTCCTCTAAACTTCCTGCCTCTCTCTTCCTCTCGCCTCCTTTCTCACTCAGTGTCTGATTTAGGGCACTGAGCATGCTTGGCATACACTCTAAACTCTGTCTCCAGCTCTAAAGGGTAGCCCAGGCTGGTCTCCAGCTCTAAAGGGTAACCCAGGCTGGTCTCCAGCTCTAAAGGGTAGCCCAGGCTGGTCTCCAGCTCTAAAGGGTAGCCCAGGCTGGTCTCCGGCTCTAAAGGGTAGCCAAGGCTGGCCTTAAAATGAGACCTCTGGTCTCACCCTCATCACTGCCATGTTCCATCACAGCCAGCTCAGCCTTTCTTATGAGGACCTAGTGTCACTAAATGCTATTTCTGGAAGAGGAAGAATAAAGGGCTCCTAGTTCAAAAGTTAAGTGTGCCAGCACAGAACAGGGGGCCATGGGAATGATATATGCCCTAGCATAGAGGATGATCTCAGCTGCCATTCCTCAAGTGCCATCTACTTTGTTTGTTTTAAACATGATCTCTTATTGGACTGAAGCTTAGAACTTGCCAAGTAGGCTAGGCTGGCTGGCCATTAAGCCCTAGGGATCTGCCTGCCCCTGCCTTCCCAGTACTGGGATTATGAGTCACCATGACAAGCAACTTTTGTTACTGTCCTTATGTAGGTGCAGTGGAATCAAACTCAGACCCTCAGGCTTGCAAGGAAAGCAGTTACAGCTGAGCTATCTCCCTCACTCCTGATGCTGCTTACAAAAAGGAAAACAGACCCAAATCCGTTTGCCCCATTGGGCTCAGTGGGTTTCTGTTTCCTTATAGGAGCCAAGGGAAGGGAGGAGAGCCAGCCAGCAGTGTTTTTTAAAACTTCCCGGTGACATGGGCTTGATTAGCATCCCTCTTCTGAGTCAAGAGGACACAGCTCAGGCAGGAGTCTTCTAAATGTGTTTGTTCCTGGTAGTAATCAGTTGATGCCCCTATGGACGCTTGGGGGAACCCCACAAGTAGATACACCCCATGCCTGCAGTCTGGGTTCTCTATAAACAGAAGCTCCCTCCCAAGTCAGCCGTTGGAATTTGGATGACTGACTTTGCGCCTCTGTGTTTGGAGTTCACACTGGAAACAACTTTTTCTCTCTATTCCCTGCAGATGCTCTGGATGCTGCAGTCGTGGAGTCTAACCACCTGTCCTTTTGAGTTCTTTCCTCAAAATATAAATTGAGATTAAAATAAAATCTAGCTTTCTAGAGCCAGTACTGGAAACCTGATCATTTGAATGAGACAGATCCCTTCCGTTTTTTTGTGATCCAACGACAGCCAGATAAAAGGAATCTTAAATTATGTATGCTCCATGAACTTTGTGGAGTTCTTCACAAAGGCTGGCTCTTCCACACCCAACCCCACTTTGCCACCAGCCTGTACTGTCTCAATACACACTGTTTGCCTTGCTAAGTTCAGTGGGCTTTTATAAATATTGGCTAAGCTCCTGGCATTGTGTGTGCAAGGTACACAGATAAAGCCTGAGAGCAGGGTCTTTCCCTCCCAGGGTTGCAGGCTGACTGAGGAGACAGGCGTGAGGTGACCTCAGTGGGATGCTAGCGGGTCTCCCTGCCAGACTATGATTCTTTCCACTTCTTAGTTGCCCTTTCATGGTATGCTGAATCCAGTGCCACACCTCCCTGTTCCTGTGGGACTCAGTTTACAACTTTTCTGTCATAAAACATTATGTCAACCACTGGAGCCTCCTGTTCTCTGGTTTCCCATGGAACTTCCATTCTAAAATTGTCTTGTGCAGATTGTCGAGTACTTGAGGGCTAGGGTTTCTTCTTCAGTCTCTCTGCTGATTTTGCTTCACAAACAAGGACGAATGTGCTTACCATGGCCTCGGGGGCGCTACATAGTTTTTTGTCTGCTACATTACGGAGTTCATCTCTTACTACCTCTTTTCTTGGTTTAATCACAGCAAATTCCTGCTTCTACCATGTCCTGAGCCTTATTTCCTGTCTCTGGAATCTATTGCCCTGGGCCTTTGCATGGTTTATCCCTCAGTATTTCAACCTCAGCTTCTGTTACTTCTGCAGTGATTTTAGCTCTATCTAAGCTGAAAGTATTCCTTGGTGTCCTGTACTTTATTATCTACCTATCATCAACTTCTTCTTCCTCCTCTCTTTCTCTGTATCTATCTGTCTGTCTATCTATGTCTGTCTTTGTATCTATCTATGTATCATCTATATATCTGTATATCTATGTATGTATATACACATGTATCTATCTATCTATCTATCTATCTATCTATCTATCTATCTATCTCTATCTTCTATCTTTCATCTATTGCTCTTTCATCCACCTCCCACCCCCACCCACCCATCCATCCATCCATCCATCCACCCGTCCATCCACCCACCCATCCACCCATTCATTCTTTCTTCTATCTATCTCTCCATTTATTCCTACCTATCTCTCCATTCATTATTAAGTAAATTATCCTGTTTGGACAAATATTTAAGTGCCAGTGCTTTTCTAATATGTCTCCCCCTCTAGACTGTGAACTTGTCGGCATAACCTTGGCTAAATCTCCAGTGGTTCGAGTAGGCAGTCCTGCAAAGTAGGCAAAGGACACATGTGTGTTTCTCCGCACGGCTGGTTTTGCCTGAGTACATGAGGGAGTGTTGAGCACAAGTTCATTTCCTCATAGAAGACGTAATTTACCACAGTAGTTTGTGATGATCTCTGCAATTTCGAGACGTCTTCTGCAATGTAAGATGTTGCTTTGCTAACTAGTTTGCACCAAAGCAGAAAACACACAACAGGAGAACTCACCTGGTTCAAGTCCCAGATTTTACAATGAAAAAACTTTCTTCCCTTTAAGAGGCCTCCACAATTTCTTTTGAGAAACAAAATTATCTGGGAACAATTACGTCGAGTTATAAATGAATTGTCTCTATATGACTTTTATCCTTTTATATCCATTAAGTCAAGGGAAGCCTGAATAAGAATTACACAGGATTAGAACGTTAAAATATTTAATATTAAAATATTAAAATTTAGCTAAATTTAGAATTACAGTTTTTGAATAGATGTCCCCTCGGAAACTTTGGGTTTTCATCCAATCACTGTGGCAAAAACTTGATAATTCATAGTGTACTCAGGGTGGAAGAGAAGGCATTTTAAAAATCTGTAGTTTGTTTTATTCTTTTTCATCTGGGAGAAAATAACAGGAGGCTTTGACAGTTTGGATTTAAAATATTTTTGAAGAATGAAGGAGTACACTGCATTTTAGGAATGCTGATCATGTTTAGCTTTTAGAATATTCTTTGAGAATGGGAGCCAGAGAGAGGAGAATCTCCAGAAGCCCCTGGACCAGCTAGCCTGTCATACACACTGGGGAGCAACAAAAGACAGTGTCTCAAACGAGGTGGAAAATGAGGACGAACACCCTAGCTTGTTCTTTGACCTTCATGTAAATGTTGTGATCATACGTGAATACAACCCCCCCCCCCAGACACAGAAAGACACACAAGGAGAATGAAACATTAAGAAACTATTAAAATATTCTAAAAAGTAACATTTTCGCTTGTGAAAAATCACTCAAGATCCTTGCCATGGAAAAAACTACAGCAAAGGGCTTAGAATTTGGCCATAAAGTGTGAACCAATTCCACTCTCTTCTTTAGAAGGAGACACGGTCTTGAACGTGGGGATTTCTGGTGGTGGGATAATGAGGGATCTATGCACACATCTTCTCTGTGCTTGGCAGAAATTCCTACAACATGAGAAAAAATGGTAACCCCCGATTTGTGGTGGTTCGACATTAAGATGATACAAAGGCGACACTTGAGTCACTGTGTTTTGACATTCTCCTGGGGGATGACATTCAGAGCAGTGCTACTTGCAGGGCACCATGGTGTGCACACGACCGAGGGTGAACATCCTGGTACTTTCTTGTACTGCCGTGCCACGCTATGCTTCTCAGTTCAGTAGGTTTGATGTATTCAATGCATTTTTTTTACTTGGAATATTGCTGACTTAGGAAAGCTTCAAAGAGACGTATCTCCACAGTGAGCAGAAAGGCATCTGTGCTTAATTTAAAGCAAACCACAGATGGTTCCAAGACTAACATACATGTTCCCGCTCCTGGCCGTGGCCCCAGAGGATATTTGTATCTTTTGTTTTTGGAGTTATGCTTCCACGCATCTCCATCGTGGCAAACTGGCTTAGGGTCTGTGCCCTCCACTGCTGCATGAAATTCAGGTCAACAACATCGCTGGGAGGATGGAATCTGCCCCAGTCCCAGGACTTCAGAGTTTTAAAGTCTGGTTTTCTTTATCTTCATGTTGATACCTCCCATGGTGACTAATTTGTATAAATTCACAGAGTGCTCTAAGAATTCTGGCTATCCTCCACAGCATATAAAACAAACAAGTAACCAACCACCCTGCCACCATGACCCCAGGGAAGCCACTTTCACTTTTGTTCTGCGTACCTTGGCAGTCACTGGTTCCTCCATTCTGCCATGACTCCCTTAGCTGAAGGCACCAGTTGCTTCTACTTGGCTCTCAGCTCCATCAAGTCCTCTTTTTTGACACTCTCATTTATTAGCTAAGATTCTTATTTCATCTCAGAGCTCTGAAAGCCATGGTTGTGTGTGCATGTCCATGTGCATGGGGACAGAGACCACATGCCGCTGTTTTGGGAGTAAGTTCTTTAATCCTTTAATTTTTTTCCAATTATGGGGACAAGTGCCTCACTGTTGGGTCACTTCCAGCCTTCGCTATGGTGTATGCAGTATATGGAGTCACGTGAACATGCAGAGGACAGCCTGTATCCATATATAAGCATTTCCCACAATGCTTAGGATAGCTTTGCCAAAACCACATGCTAAAGCCCCACCATCTTCCTCTGACTGTCTGAGGGGTGAGGCTGAGGTTGAAGGTGTAAAGTGCTTATGCCAAGCCAGACAGGTGCATCAATTCCTGTTTTACTGTGCCTCTTCTGTACGACAAGGTCATGTAGAGCCCCACCAGGGTCAGTGCAAGATAAGCCCACATTACTGCACTCTGCAATTAAAGGCACACATGCGTTCTGGGCCCTCTAGGGCTGAGGAGTGAGAAGGAGGACATGCCAAACTGCAACTTGTATTTTGACAACTACAAACATTCCAAACATTCCAACAAATGAGCTTCCATGTTTGAAGCCTGGTCCTGGAAATGCTTAATGTATTTTACCTGACACAAGCTGTGAGTTCAGTTCTCCCTGCCTGTGTTTTGGGTCCACCTCTTCTCCATTAATTGCTGTGGGATAATGTTTTTGAACACTGTAAAGATTCATTACTTGTATTTGTTTAATAAAATGCTGGTTGGCCAGTAGCCAGGCAGGAAATATAGGTGGAGCGACCAGACTAAAAGAATTCTGGGAAGAGGAAATGAAGAGGGGCAGTCACCAGCCAGACACAGAGGAAGCAAGATGAGAATGCCTCACTGATAAAAGGTACCAAGCCACATGGCTAACATAGACAAGAATAATTGGTTAATTTAAGTTGTAAGAGCTGGTTGATAATAAGCTTGAGCTAATAGACTCAATTATAACTAATAGAAACCTCTGTGTGTTTCTTTGTAACTGAACGGCTGTGGGACCAGGCAGGACAGTAAATTCTGTCTACAATTCATTTAGATAGAAATCCCCAAACTAAAAAAGGAAAAAGTGGATGAACTGGTTTTGGGACACATCACAGGACTAAAATATCTCGTTACTCTAAAGTCTGAACCTCACATTCTGCTGCAAGAAAATGAAGAGCTGAGGCAGACTGGAAGACACTGTCCTTTGTGAGGTGAAAATTGGAGCGGTTTGTGGTGACACATCTGAAATGCAAGCCATGGTGCTTAAAAAAGAGGGTCGTGCCTCCTGGTCTTCTGTCTTGGTTTATCTGAGGTAGATGTATTTGACGTCTCTGTACCATATGTTGTCCGTATCTTAGGTGGTGCTCAGTTTTTAGATGTTTACTATAAACACACACACACACACACACAAATGCACTCATGCACACATGCTTGCATATACATATGTATACACATGTGCACACATACTTCCAATAACTCTAGAAGAGCTATTTTTTTTATCACTAAATTAAAGATGAAGACACTAAGATACATAACAGTCTGGGTGCAGGCTGGATGTCTTGCAGCTCCTAAGTACTGCATGGGGTATGAACTATACAGTGGTATGAGATTCCAGGGCCTCAGACATTCCAAGATGAAGAAAAAATTTCCATGCTATCCAGTATGGCTGTCACTAACCACATGTGACTATTAAGTACTTGATTGTGGCTAGTGCTACTAAGAATGGGATTTACAATTTTACTTAATTTCAATTGCAAGATATGCCTCAGAGATACTGTGGGTTTGGTTCAAGACCACTGTGATATAAGTGACTATTGCAATGTAGACATTGCAATAAAATTAGCATGAATTGTTTGCATAGATAAAAGTTATGTATATATGACTTTATAGAATAAGAATGCAATAATCTTATGCTTAAAATTGCATACACCCTAATTAATTTCTTTTACAAAACCAACAACAAACAAAACTACTAAAACAAATGATGCCAGTGGACTTGCTAGAGGCAGAGTTGCTAGAACCTCTTCTGTGGGGAGGAGCTGGAGAGATGGCTCACTTGCTGCACTAGTGTGAGGACCTGAGTTCAATCCCCAGTACCCAAGTAAAAACTGGACATGGTGGTGTGCTTATAACCTAGTGCTGGAAAAGCAGAGCCCTGGATTAAATAAGTTAGAGAAAGATTGAGGAAGACACACTTTGACCTTTGGTGTCTGCTCTTCCATACACACACACACACACATGAACATGCATGCACACATATACCCTACAGACATACAGGCATGAACATGCATGCACTAGCATGCACACATGAACATGCTTGCACAATATACCATCCACCAGCAATACAGTGTTCATGAAGTGCATTAAGGAGAAGCCCAATGTGATGAAGTATGCCTGTAATTTAAATTTACATAGCCATGCGTGGCTGGTGGCTCTTACACTGGAGAACAAAGCTGCAGAGATGATGTCAGAAAGATGTTGGCATCCTCAGAAGAGGACCCTGAGCACTGGGAGAGCTGGAGGATGGATCCAAGCTTCCAGAGTTAGAATGCAGAACCAGGCCACGGCTTCTAGAGCCACATGCTCTACGCACTAGCAGTGTCTGTCCTCTGCACACTGCAGTACTTTCTCCTGGCTCCTCGTCTCTTTCCAAAGGGATGTGAAATCATATCTTTCCTCTCTCGCCCCATCCAACCGTCTCTTTCCCTTCCTCCATTATTAATGCGGTAACAGTAGAAGGGTGTGCTGTGGCAGATGTTTGTGGGGCTGTGAGGCAGTGCTGTTTACCCAAACTGACATTAAATCATGCTGAAATACCCTAAGGGCTCATCTCTGGCTGTCCTCATCTCCGGCTGCCCTTGGCTGCATCTTTCCTCTTGGTTATTCGTCCTTTGGCCTGCTCCAATCTAGCTTCATTGGAAACAGCTATATACTATATTATCAAAATAGACTTTGACTAAATTGCTGAATTCATAACCTTCCCAAAAATTGGTTCCTTTAGTTTTCCTCCCCCTTGTCAAGAGAGAGATCTTGTTTCTGTTAGGTTTGTGCTGGATAATATTATTATTCCCGAAAAAGGCCATACAATAGTTTGTGGGGACTCTTCTCTTTTTTTAAGCTCCCTTCCAAACAGACCAAATGAGTGTCCTGTACCCAGCAGCCTGCTATAGTCGACTCGTGAGTAGCCTTTCTCTGACTTCCCTTAATGACTTAGAAGTTGCCTGAGTTGGAAACCTTGCTTTAATCATGGTTGTAAACAGAGAAAAGGAACACAAATCCTGATTCACCTGCGCTCTCCCTTTTGGCATTAGAAGAGAAGGAAGACCTTTACTTTTAAGATAGTAGCCAGCTAATCACAGAGGGTGATCACTGTTGGGTCTAGAGACAAAGACACTTCCCTGGCTCCCAGACAGACTGGGAAGGATCTAGAGTTACTTAGGGACGAGGAGCCTGCCTGTGTTTCCAGTGACCTGGAAAGTAGAGCCTGGTGGAAAGTGGCTGGAGAAAGGAGGGCTGACTTCCAGGTCAGTGAAAAGCCGGAGAGAAAGGGCGCTTGTGAGTTGATTCCTCTGTGAGCCATGCAAACTTGGTGGCTTGAAAGGCAGATTGACCTGTGTGAGTGCCGCTTTCCTGCTGGTATGTCAAAATCCAGAACCGTGACATCAGCCATAAGAAGTGGGTTCAGAAGATGCAGATCTGGGAACCACAAATGAGAGAGAACGCGTGGTGTTTGTCCTTCTGGGTCTGGTTGCTTTGCTCAGTGTAATTTACCTGAAATTTTCATTATCTCATTTTTTTCTTTATGGATAAGCAGACTTTCCTTGTGTCTATATGTGTGCATGTACACACAAACACACACACACATTTAAACGAAGTTACTCCACTTGGGGTAGTAATGCTTCTGTCTAACACAAACCCCAGCACCAGGCATGGTACTTTCAAATTGCTGGTTAGGAGAGTCCAAAAGATCCCTTAAACACTATAGCTATTTCTATTGCTCTGGGTTGCCTCTCAGAACTCAAGGATAAGTCCCTATTGCTGATGACACCACACACCTTGGGCACAGGACTTGCAGGAATCCACCTGCACTGACTGGGAAGCTTCCTCCATCAAAGGCTAGCTCTCATAATAGCAGAAGCTGCTATGCAGCTTTGACACCTTTAATCCACAGCCATGGCCAGTGTGGCAAGGTGTCCTCAAAGGTACAATAGTGGCATTTGTAGCTTGGCAGCAATCAGTGACCCTCTTAATTGGACTTCAAGCCTGCTCAGTAGGCAAGACATTATGTCTGACACTATAAACCTAGCTTCACTCTGCTGCTTTTCTAAACCATAGGGATATGTATTTAATTAACTGCCTTTTGAATACTTATCCCCATGCCCATAGACAGGTCTTATATAAAAGAACTTTTTTGCAACAGACAGAGACCAACGCAGAACTTCACAAGTGGTCAGTGAAAAGAATTGACTGTGGGGTGCCTATCACCAACTGATACATCCAAACAACTCCTACATCTATCTAAGTGTGGAAGAGGGAGTGGGAATCCCAAAAGCCAGGGACCAGGATGTCTGCTGTGAGATGGTATCCTCTGTATATGACAGGAGAGTTGCTTTTATGGAATATCAGTATGGTTGTTTAAACGAGACTCCTGGAAAAAAATGAGACCACCAGTTGATGTGCCAACATGGATGGAAACTTCACAAGGTCCTGCCCCAGCCGTGCCTGGATGACGCAATTAACGAGATCTCTGAGTCCTAGGGAGATCATCTTAATTGGCTATCTAATATCAAGCAACCGGCCCTAAACCATATAAATAGGAAGTCCACTAAATGGGCTCAGCAGGTGGTATTTATATATTTATAAGTATGCGTGTGTAACTATAATAATTGAATAAAGAGGCTGTGAATCTCAGGAGGAGTTGAAGCGAGGAGAGGGGTAATGATGTAAAAACAGAACTCATACATGAAATGCTGAAGAAAGTAAAAAATTTAAAAGAGAAGTAATTGTTTCTTGTGGTGACATGAACAGAGCAGGAACGAGGGACATGGACACATCTGTAATTTGGGCAGAACACTTTCCTTACACATATGAAGCCCTGGATTTAATACTCACCGCTGAAAAAAAAGAGATATGAAATGTAGCACTGTACTTTACAATTTTAAAATTTATCATTATTGTGTGTGTGCTCATGTGTGTGAATGGAGGTCAGAGGTTATTGCATCAATTTTAGCAGTTCCCATAAGCTAACAATCTACTCGATGTATTTATCTGGACTCATATATGTGCTGAGGATGTGGGCATGGAAACCGGGGTTCTTGAAGGCGATTTTGTCCCCTACCCAGTGCTTCTGGGTGTGTTAGTGGGAATTAAAAAAAAACACACCTGTGCATATTGTAAAACTGTGGGTTTTGTCTCCATAGCTAAGAATGCCAAAGTTCTGCAATCCTAAGAAGCTTCCAGAAGATGCTGGTGTCAGTATAGTTGGGCTGTGCGAGTAACAGGCTCTGTCCACCTCCGTGCCCTCTCAGGAGAGATTTACTCTGCTTACCTTGTTTCCCTGACTCCTTGCTTGGCTCTCTAATTCCCAAACCTGGCGATGCCTGAGAATCACCCAGGAAACATCAAAAACGAGAGCAGAACACTGTTCTCCAGTTTTCCACAGAGCTTCTGCACCACATGTGTGCATCTGGGGTCAAGAATCAGAGTCTTAATGAAAACCGCTTGGTCGGTTTTTGTATTGCTTGTTAGAGCGGCGCCGATCACCCCGAGCCTCGCTTGAACACCTCTTCTGAATGCAGGGAGGGTGGCTTAGCCCACCGTGTTACATGTTTATAGCACCCTGCCCTTTCCTTGAGAGACTTCTCGTGACAGACCAGGTGTGCCGCAACTGTTGGCCTCTGTGTCTTAGTCTCTGCGTTCTCTGAACTGTGCTTTGCTTGGGAACTGTGGTGTTTTGGGGGTCAAGCAAAGGCCCACTGCCACACAGGTGGCTTTTGGGACACAAGAATGAATGAATGGTACCTTACAGCTGTTCTCACTCAATGTTCGTGAGCCTAGGAACTACAGACGTGAACATTCTTATTTTCTATATAAAAAAATAGGCACGTGGAGGGTGTATCAGCCAGGGCTCTCTAGGGAAGAGGGACCTGAAGAAGGAATATATAATTAAAGGGTTTATTAGATTGGCTTACACAAACTGCTTGAGTGGTCCTCTAGTGACTGTCCCCGCGCTGAAGAGGCTGAGACCCTGAGACCATAGGAAGTGCTGCCTACATTTAGGATGGGTCTTCCCAGGCTAAGTAACCTAATCAAGAAAACCTCTCACCCCTTTTCCTGCTGCTGGGCTGCCTCATCTTCCCTTGATATGATGGTATGTGCCTGGTATTGTAGCATATTATGCCATATTTGGTTGATGTCCCTGGGAGGCCTGCTCTTTTCTGGGAGGAGATGGAGGGGTGAATCTGGGGGAGAAGGGAGGTGAGGGAAGAGACTAGGGGAGGGGAACTGTGGTAGATGTAATATATGTGAGAAGATTAAAAAAATTAAAAAAGAACATCTCTGACAGGTGTGCCCCAGTGAGTTATCTCTTCGTCCACTCCTGATCTAGTCAAGCTGACAGCCGGGACTAACCATTACATATAGAGAAAGTGGCCCAGTCAGTGGTGACATGTATGAGCCCAGCCTCACAGCCAGCCTTCTGAATGGCTGGCTAATCCTCTCTGTATCTCTCCTTGATGCTCACCACAGTTTTTATAGAGTCCAAGCTGGGGACATTTATTTAATTGTCCCAATGCAATACTTGTTATGATTGCACAAATTAAGAATGCGAACAGCTTGCTCCACCTGGCATCCGGGGGAGAGGCACTGAGTCTGGACAGTGACTGACGAGTGCCTCTTGCAAGAGTAAACAGCGCTCCCCTAGTGACCTCCATGTTTGCATTTTTAACTCGAGCAGAGGAGAAAGTATACCTAGACCAATCAATCAGCTGAAAGCCAATTTCCCTCAGGCACATTGGGGTCCAGGACTCTGGGTGATGGAAGCCCACTGGGGTCCAGGACTCTGGGTGATGGAAGCCCACTGGGGTCCAGGACTCTGGGTGATGGAAGCCCACTGGGGTCCAGGACTCTGGGTGATGGAAGCCCACTGGGGTCCAGGACTATGAATGATGGAAACCCACTGTCCAGGACTCTGGGTGATAGCAGGAACTGGAAGGTTGCTAAACTTTCCACAAGGACTATAATTCCTAGGCAGAGGCTGAACAAATGAAAGCTTTAGTCCTGGAAAATGCTAAGAGCTGGGCTGCAGTGGCTTCTCCTGTTGGCAGTATGATATGCAGAGGAAGAAAGTCAGAGACTCTGGACTGCAATGAAGCGATGCTTGTGACTGCGTGCGTGTAATGAAGGGCTGATCTGAAAACACGGTTGTCTTCAGTTCTATTGGCATCAATACCAGCCTTGCATGAAGAAGCACAACACTGTGCATGTGACGGGCACCCCTGCCCTGAAGTAAAACATGCAGATAATATAACCTACCCACAGTCATTAACTGGAAAAGCTAAATATGGCCCACAGACTAGCGTGCTGTGAAATAGCTCTCTGTACACCGCGTTACCATATGTCACCATGATTGGTTTAATAAACAAGCTGACCGGCCAATAGCTGAACAGGAGAGCCAGACTGAGAGGGATGAGGAAGGACAGAGTCTGAGGAGTCGCCAGGCAGATGCAGGGGGAGCAGGAGATGAACATGCCATGGTAAAAAATCTACCGCCATGTGGCAAAGGGAAAAAAAAGAATATGGGTTAACTTAAAATGATAAGGCTAGTTAGTAATAAGCTTACTATTGGCCGAACATTTATAATTTATATTAAGCATCTGAGTGATTATTTGGGAGCAGGTAGTCAGGACAGAACATGGCACCCTACTTTGGGTGCCAGATGAAGTGTTAATCTATTTAATCTTTATCAGTACAAAATCGGGAGAAAGATCAGAGGAGCAGGGAGCAGCAGCCGGCCCTCCTACCTTTTCCATTCTTCCGTCCATAAGGGCCAAAATCCCCTAGTCCCGCCTTACTACTTCCTGTCTCCTCCAAACCTCTATGGTTAATTTTGGTCTGCTAGTGGCTGGCTCTGCCCTCTGACTCCAAGCAGAACACAGTTTGCCAGAACGCAATCAAAATATCCTACAACACTAGCCGGCAGCTAGTTTAAAGTAAACATGTTCTCCAAGCATGATAGAATGAAGGACTTGAACTTGATCACTTAAGGTGTGGGATGTTGGTGGCTCAAATGCTACTGCAATGGCTTGTGGGTAAAGTACTTTTCTGAAATAGTAAGCAACTGTCAATTTCCAAACGAAGCCCAGAAGTTTTTTCTGTGATCTGCATGTCAGTTGTCACAAATACAGTTGACAGTTTGTCAACAAATACAGTTTTAAATCTACAAAATCTCTCTTTCTCTCTCTCTGTCTTTGTCTCTGTGTGAGTGTGTTGTGTGTGCACACATGACACAGGTGAGCTACTGTGCTGGCTTTGTGTGGCTTCTGACAATCCAAACATAGGCTCTCACTCTTGTGTGGCAGGCTCTTGGCCACTGATCCATCTCCCAGCCCCCCCTTTTTTGAAGTCATCATCCATCTCCTCTTGGTGTGTCTAAAGGGTTGTGTTACCATCACTATATCTAATTTCAGAATCTCTTTACCGCCTGCAAAGGAAGCCAAGCAGTTAGATACTCGTTACTTCTTCCCCCAGATACGTAACCACTAACCTAGATGGATTTGCCTATTTTGAACACTTCATATAAGTACAATAATAAACTATGTGACCTTTTGGATCTGGGTTCTTTCACTCATCAAAATGACCATCCAGCTTATATATATATTTAATTATGAATCAGAGATTCATTTCTTTTCGTGGCTAAGGTCCATCACATGGATTTACTGGGTTCTGTTAGTCTATTCATTAGTTGGTATCTGTGCTGCTTCAATTATTCATAATAAGATGTGAGTTACTACTCACAACATTATTCTTGTGAATATTTTGTGGTCTTTTTGGTGTGGACCTTTATGTTTTTAAGATTTATTTGATTATTTGTGTGTCTGTCTCTGTGTATGTGTGTGTTGTGTCCTCAGAGGCTGGAAGAGGTTGTTGCATTCCCTGGCGCTGGAGTTACAGGTCATTGTGAGTGGCAAGAGGTTGGAAACAAAATTCCAATCCTCTGGAAGATCAGCAAGTGGGTCATCTCTCCAGACCCCGGATTTCTATTTTAAAACCTCTTGGCTATTAACCAGGAGCAGGATCGCTGGGTTGTATGGCAGGTCTGTGTTTAACAGATTGAACTGTCAACCGGGAGTGGGATCACTGGGTCATATGGCAGTTCTGTGTTTAGCAGATTGAACTGTCAACCAGGAGTGGGAACACTGGGTCATATGGCAGTTCTGTGTTTAGCAGATTGAACTGCCAAACTGTGCTTCAAGGCAGCAGCACAATTTTACAATTTTTCTATTTCCTCCTTAATAATTGCTATTATTTAATATTTTTGATTATAACGACTCAGGTGGGTGTGACAGCTTTCTCATGGTGGCTGTTTTTTCTCTCCTAATGGCTAACGCTCTTGAATTCTTTCCCATGTGTGTTTATTTGCCACTTTACATATATTTTTGGAGAACTTTTTATTCAAATTTGTTGTCCATTTCAAAACTGGGTTATGTGTCATTCATTGTTTTGTTGGGTAATGACAATCTATTATAAGTTTGAGATGCAGCATTCTTTTAAGATATAAAATTTACAAACAATTACTTTTGTTATGAGGTTTGACTTCTTACCTTGGTGATGGTTTCATTTGAGATTCAGGTTTTTAAATTCTGCTCTCATACAGTTTGCCCATTATTTTCTTGGATCATAATCCAGGATCAAGCAGATTTATGCCTAAGCTTCTCTCTAAGCATTTTTCAGCTTCAGTCTTATGTTTAGGTATTTGATCCATTTGAGTTAATTTTTATGTGCATACATAGACAATCCTTAAACCTTTCTTTGAGAAAATAGACAGCCTGTATGGATAATTTCAAGAAAGAAGTCTCCAGCTCAAAACATCATCGTTATTGCCACCATCACGCCATTATATTCACCACCACCACCACCACCACCACCACCACCACTATTACTGCCGTCACCACCACCATCATCGTCACCACCAGCATCACTATTACTGCCATCGTCACCACCACCATCATCGTCACCACCACCATCATCGTCACCACCAGCATCACTATTACTGCCATCGTCACCACCACCATCATCGTCACCACCACCATCATCGTCACCACCAGCATCACTATTACTGCCACCATCACCACCACCATCATCGTCACCACCAGTGGCATCAACACCGTCACAACCATCACCGCCATTATCACTATAGCTTCAACACAAAATGTTGCAGAGGACAGACGTTTTCTAAAGAGACAAAGTATTTGATTTTCATTAGGGAGAGATGGTTTAAAATTCAAATCCCCTCTATGAGATCCCCAAAGACAGTGGTGTGTCTGCTGGTAGACAGAGGCTGTGGAGACATGAGGAGACCCTAGAGTTTATAGCACCCACAGTGCACTGGTCTCTGAAATGAGGACTAATGGGGGAGCAAACTTGCCCTGTGGCAGGGGCTTCATTTACATAACGTATTAATCAGGGTTCTCTAGAGGACTAGAAATGATAGTTTCTATCTATCTATCTATCTATCTATCTATCTATCTATCTATCTATCTATCTATCATCTATCTATCTATCTATCTATCTATCTATCTATCTATCTATCTATCTATCTATCTGGTTTATTAGAATGACTTACAAGCTGTGATCTATCTACTTCAACAATGTCTGTCTATCAACAGAAGGTCCAAGAATCTAGTAATTATTCTAGTAGATATCCATCAGGCTGGATATCTCAACGGGTCTTAGTATACCTCTGAAACCTGAAGAAACAGGAACGAATAAAATTGCTAGCAAGAACAAGAGCAAGCAGGCAGAGAACCAGTGTCCTTATTCCCTGTCCTTACATAGGCTGCCAGGAGAGGGTGTGGCCCAGATTAAACGTGGATCTTCCCATATCAAAAGATCTGGACTAAATGTGGATCGTTCCAGTTCAAGTTATTTAATTAAGACAAACTTCCACAGGTGTGCCCAGCTGCCTGGGTTTTTGTTAATTCCAGATGTAGTCAAGTTGACAACCCAGAATAGCCATGACACGTAATGAGTGTCTTTGCAAACACTTGCCCCTTGAGTCCACCACGGTCATTAACCCTCCTGGTACAGCTCTAGTGCTCAATCCACTGTTGAAATCTACTTGCATAAGAAACAAATACTTCTTTTCTAACAGCTCACAAATGTGAGGAAGGAGCCTAAGACCTATGATTGAAAGGAAGCAATGCCCATAACTGTGGAGCTCCTGCCCACAGGTGACACAGTCACCATTTTTGTGTGCATGTTTCTAGGAACTTAGTCAAGTCTCTCTGATCTTTGAAGCTCTCTTTGGTGTGTCTCTGATCTTCACTTGTTAGGGAGAACTGAAAATTTCAGAGCTGAAATAGAAAACAAAGGCAAGGGGGCACACAAGAGACTTTCTTGGCCCAGTAATGGTACGGGGCATGGCTAGGAGAGACTGGAGGCCCGGCTAGGAGAGACTGGAATCCTGATTATGTTACTTCTCCAACTGCGCTGCCACGACGTCAGTAATGCGATTCAGAATGGCCCGAATGAAATAAAGCAGGATTCAGATGGCAGCTGCCGGCTCATTAAGTTAAGGACCATGGCTTTTGGAAGGAGTTTATTATCTCAGTGCTCCCCCTCTGCCTCTGCTCATTTCAGCAGGAAGCCTCTGTGCCCACAGTAGGCACACCTTCCGAGTCCAGCCTGGTACTCTTGCCCGGGGTCTTCTGCAATCCCCTGATACACAGAGAATGAACTCCACCCCCAGTCTCTACCTCTCCAGCCTTACTCGAAGATGACCCTGCAGAAAGTCGTCTCTCAACAGGTTGCTAAGCACTTTGGAAACATCATTGGTTGTTAGCTGATTATGGCACAGAGTTCTACCACAGCGGACATTATAAATATTGGTTAAATTAAGTTTACTTATGTGGGCCTCAGTTTTTCCCCATGTTAGATGAAGCTATTGATTGATACCACATTTTAGAAAGGAAATTCTGTCTGTCAGTCTCGTGTGTGGGTGTGTGCGCGCGCGCGTGCGTGTCTTCAGACCTGAGCTAAGATGTATCTGAGTCATGAGTTTTACAAATAAATAGTTATGTCACAATCCCATATGTGTAAGTGAGTTCTCATAGGGCTGAGGATGACCTGAGGATGATCAGTCTAGAGGCAACAGAACGAGGCAGGAAGTCTGTGGGCTGTGCTTTCCCTTAGCCCTTCTTCAACTTCCGCCACGAATTTGTTCAGCACCATAGTCTTTGGAATATCTGATTTTCTATGAGGCCTGCATGCTTTGAGACTTGGATGAAGGACTAAATGGGGTAATGTATGTAGGGCTTCTTATCTAAGGAGAACCTCAGTTGTCATAGCTATTACAATGAGGCAAATTTCAGTAAATCACTTAAGTACTACATGCCCTGGATGGTTCTAAAAAAGCTGAACTTCTGTATTAATTAGGAATGCGTTTGTCATGTGTGTGGGCTGACATGAGTGTGGGTGCTTGTGCCTGTGGAGGTTAGAAGCTGGGGTGGGTTTCTTTCTCACTCATTCACTTATACACGGAGGCAGAGTCTCTCACTTGGACCCAGAACTTTCCAGCTGGCTAGTCTTGCTAGCTAGCTTGTTCTTAGAATCCTGTCTCCATCTTTCATGTACTGGGATACAGGCTTGCTGTCATGCTCCCCTGGCCTTGCATGTATTCTGAGGATCCTCATTCTGGTCCTTTACCTGCTGAGCCATCTCCTCAGTGCCATGATTTTCTTTAAGGAGTGCGGGTACCCACATTTTCAGCATCCATCCAGTGGACACTTGTAATAGCAGCATCTAGACATAGGGCCAAATAAATGCACTCCAGAGACTCTAGAAGTACTAAGGACTGGTTTTCCCTGCCATGCATAATTCATTGGCCAGTTCATTGCTTTTGCATGAGAACTATTTCAAGATCTACATGATCCCCTTGACTTACATTCTATGCCATCCCTAACTTATCACAATCTTGTATGTGTACATCATGTGTTGTGGGGTAGCATGTGTGCCACAGCACATGCATGCTTAGAGGTTAGAGGACGGCTTCATGGAGGGGATTCTCTCTTTCCTTCATGGGGAGCATAGGGATAAAATGCAGGTATTCAGGCTTGTTTGGCAAGTGTTTTATTTGCTGTTTATTTGCTGAGCCGTCTAAGAATAATACTCAAGAGGCCATTGAACAGACATTGGAAACCCCCACCCTAATGTCTCTCTGAGTTCTCCTTAGCCAGAGGAGGGGCCAGAGGTCTCCAGGTCTTTTTGCTGTTTCTTCTTTCTGGTGATTTACATATGGAACTTTGTTCTTCCAGGTGGCTGTCTGTGGTGATTCTCTGCCTTTGGGGGAGGAGGAGATGGATTAGTCCACTCCTTTGCTAGGTACAGGTCACTAAGAATTCTCATGTGGGGTGTTGTTAGGGCCCCTTCACAATGTGCAGCTTGTTTTTCTAGGAAACACGTGGTGACACACAGGTCTGCAGTGCAGCCGAGTCTTTGGTGCAGGCTGCAGAGAAGAGCAAGGTCCAGCAGAGGAGGAAGTGTGTGGCTGAGGACTGGGGGCCGGTTACAGGGACCATATGTCTTTGCTCTAAGACATTGTCTAGACCCTTGTGGGTTGCACCAGGAGAAGGGCAGACCATTCTCTGGACTCTTTGCTGTGTTGTTTTGCCCTGGTTCCTTCCTTCTGGGTCCTCAAAATTATTCTCAGCCCCTGGGATGGAGTGAGGCATCTTCAACGCAAATCTTTTTATTAACACACTGAGAAGGGGTTTGGGAAAAAAAAAACCTGGAATACCACCTTACTTCTCCAGTGGGAATGTGCTGCCCATGACCAGACATTCCCACGAGAAACGTCGACTTCCGCCTCTTGGTAGTTCCGTGGCCATGTCTCTTCACGTCCCCAATCTTCTGTCTTCTCATGTGTGCATTAAGGGGCCTAATATCAACTTCCTCACAGACAGGATTGTCAGCAGATATGTAATATAAAGTCTGAGTGCTAAAAGTAAGACAAAAATCCAGACCGACCTAAACAAAGCCCAAATCAAAGTTTGCTTAATTTTTTTTTAATTACATTTAGCTGGGCGGTGGCGGCGCTAGTTCTGGGACAGCCAGGGCTACACAGGAGAAACCCTGGCTCGAAAAACAAAAACAAAAAAAGCTTTATTACATTTTGAAATTGATTTGATGTGTGTGGTGCAGGGGAGGGCGGAGCACATACGTCACGGTGGTTGTGTGGAGCCAGAGGGCAATTTGCAAGAAGCAGTTCGCTCCTATCATACGATAGAGCAAACTCAGCTCCTCAGGCTCAACTGCAGGCGTCTTTACTCAGTGAGCCCTCTCACTGGCCCTGTTCGTCCTTGAGACATGGTTTACTGTGTGTTCCAGGCTGGCTTTGAAGCCCAGGGTGACCTGAAACTTGCAGAAACCTTCTTACCTGGACTCCTGAGCGCTGGGATTGCAGGTGTCTGGCACCACACCTGGTTCTAACCAACCCTTTGCATTACATAGGACCCCTTCAGTTCAGAAATTGTTCAGCCAGCATTCCCTTATGCTAAGTTGTATGATGCTACAGCAGGTCCCAGAAAGAATGCAAGTACAACCATCCAATTTTGCAACCTACAGAGAGAGCTTCAATCCCATTACAAGCATAGGGGCAGAAGCAAGAGGAGGCTTCACCAGTTCCCACAGGGCACACACTCAGTTGCATGCAGCCTATGTAGTAAAAATGTCATTCAACTGGGGGTCTTGGAGTGAAAGAAGTCACAATAGTAGTGAGAGTGGCGATCTGGTGCCTAACTCCGTCTAACCAGATCTCAGCCCTGCCACGCTCCAGCTGTGTGGCTGTGTTGCTTAACTAACCACGTTTCTGTTTGTGCTTCTTCCTTTTGTAAACCGGGATGATAACGTCTTCTTAGAAGACATTGTCTTAAGGACCAAATAAGATCATTGGAAAAAGTTTAGAGAACGAGGGTCTGTAGCAAGTACCAGTCAATACAGTTTATTGTTATTGTGGAGAGACAAGGACATCGAGTTCTAGTCCTTGGTCCCCACTGGATGTCTTTGTGGTCTAGAGGCAGACTCATGCCTCTGAACCCAAAAGCGAAGAAGTGACTGCTGTGTTGTTAGCATGACTCTGTCACAGGGAGCGTTGGCTTATATTACACATGGGGCAGAGGCGGCAGAATTCAGAAGTTCCTTGGGCTGTCTGAGCTAGTCCGTGTCTCATTAAAAATCAGTGGAAAGCATAGCACAGCCCAAAAGAGCACACGGAACTGAACCGGTGGTGCCTCCTGTAACCTAGCACTTCTGAGGCAGAGGAATGCTGCAATTTGGAGGCCAGCGTGGATTACAAGGTGGGGTTCAGGATAGGCAGGCTATGTAGTGAGACTGTCTCAATCAACCACCACCAGCAGCAGCGGCAGCAACACACCAAAGACAAACATCCGAATCCCAACTCCCTTTCAGACTTTAAATTCTCAGGTTCTGAGTCTTCATTTTCCTTTAGGCTCTCTGTATTTCCTACACTGAGGTGTCTGGGCAAATAGCCAGTTTTATTTTTATATCACCATGGTAGATTTGAGTAGCTCAGTAATAAGACTGTGTGACTGAAATTCAAAAACACACCCACTTCATATGAGAGATGTAGCTGATAGAGTTAAACATGATGTTTTTCCCACAGTGACATTCTGCATGGAGAATTACAAAGTTGTATTTCAATAATGAGGCCTTTCTTGATTGGCTATAAACATAAAGTTATGGTATGAAATTGACTTGTTTAAGCTTCTTTTTATACCTAAACAGAAGGAGTAGTAACACCCTTCTTCTTAAAATAGTGCTTATCCCTGGTAGAATTCCTCCTCCTGTGTGTGTGGCCTTGCTCACTGAAGACTGTGAGCTGCTGATTTCCATGCGAGGAACTTCAGGCCTAGTGACTATCTTGGGAGCTTTATATAGGAGTTCCATTATACAGAAAACCCCCTATAGAATCCTCAAGGGAGCGAGGGAGATGGTTCATTTGGTAAAATGCCTGTTGGGCAAGCACAGACCTGGTTTTGGATTCCTAGCATCCACATAAAAAGCCAGGCATCTGGAGTGTGTGTGTGTGTGTGTGTGTGTGTGTGTGTGTGTGTGTGTTATCTCAGAACTGGGGAGTGGAGACAGGTGGATTTCTGAAACTTGTTGGCAAGTCAGTCTGGCTTGATGAAAGAACTCCAGATTCAGTGAGAGACCCTGTCTCAATGTGTGGTGTAATTGAGCATCAGTCAGCATCAACCCAGGACTTCCAGATTCACACACATACATGTGTATGCACACTTACATGCACATGTACACACACTGACATGATTCTATATGTACACTGTACATACATGGACTCCCATAAGTCACAGACACTGCATCCTGAACATCCTTTAGAAAAAAACCCCTGCAAGTTAGTATGTTCCTATGGATAGCCAGTATTGATACCCACAGAAGACCCACTTACATGTTACATTAGTGATTTCAAAGGCATCTTCACCCTTTGTGTTCATGAATAAAGTTACCAACAGTACTTACATAAGAAACAAATGACCAGCGAAATCCCCCATGCAGTCAAGCGTGACATTAGCTGTCAGGGGTATCCACAGGAGCAGCAATTCTTTTCTCTTTCAGAAAAGGATTGTTTGAATTAAAACTGGTTTCTTAATGATCACAGCACTGTCTTCTGGGCACCAGAGAAGGTGTGTTTGAAGGTGTGTTTCTCTCAACCACCACGACTAATAAATTTCAAAAATACACTGCTCCCTGTTTAAGATTTCTGTACATGGAAGTGATAACTGCGGTTGTTGAAAGTGTAGTAAGCCAGAAAAGCACAGCCTTTCACCCTGACGTGCGTGCTGTTGCATCTTTTAAATTATCTCCATGGAAACAACATGGTATACACAGAGGAATCCCTTTGCTCATTTTCCCTGGAAAGTTTATGTTCAACCCAAACACTCAATAGCTTTCATTATTTAAGAAAGGGATGTTAATCCATTGTGTTCTAATGAAGGTCCAATCATCAAAAAATTACTAATTCCAGTAAGTGGGTTTAACAACAAGCAAATACGGCTGGCAGTATGGCTCGAAAGCGTGTTAGGTCAAGCCAGACGACCTGAATTCAATCCCCAGGATGCAAAGAGAGAACTGATTCTTGAAAGTCGTCCTCTGAACCCCACATATGCACATACAACAATAATCCGCTGCATATAAAATGAGCAAACAGACTGACCTGCCAATCACCTCTGCTTCCCTTTAATCTTTTGGATTTGGGAGGCCCCACTGTGGTTGGCTTTATTAACAGGAGTCCAGTCTCACACAGTGTGTCATTATAACCAAGGGAACGAACACTTCCAGAGACAGGAAGCCAGGCCCCGCTTTGCGACTTCCCTGGTTCTCAGTAAACTGTTCTTTCCCGGGGGTTCTGGGTTCCAGATCCTCCCTGGGAAAGCCTTATCCTAGCACCGTTCAGCTTCGCTGGAGATGTTTCTAGGCCAGGGATGCAAGTCAGTGGCAGAGAGTGCCTTGAGCCAAGGGTTTGATCCCCAGTCATCCCCAAACCATGGGGAAAAGAAAGAAGGAACATAATTTTTGCTTGTCATGACCCGCTAATAGTTAATATGTTGACCAAAGAATCTCCTTTGATATTCTTTTTTTTTCAACTTATTTTTACTTGACTCATAAAACAATTTGTAAGTTTTCATAGAATATTGTGATTTTAATGCATGTATACAGTGTTTAATGTTTGAATCTGATTAACTATATGTAACTCTTCAAATAGTTATCATTTACTTATAGTAAAAACATTCAAAATTTTCTTCCAGTTTATTTTTACATTTCTTTATTTATTGTATGTGTGCAGGCTATGGTACATGTGTGGAGGTTGGAGGACGACTTATTATGGAAGTTATTAAGGAAGTCTTCCATCCTGTGGATTCTAGGAATTGGACCCAGGTCATCAGGTTTGGTGGCAAGCACCTTTACCCACTTAACCATCTCGTTGGCTCTCCGCTCAGCATTCTGAAATACACAGTGCACGATCGCCTGTAAGCACCCTAGTCAATGGCACAGCACGACATTGTCCTTTCAAGTCCTACTTCATACCCGCTGCTCAAGACTTGGCTCTCCTCTGCAGTCCCTCCCCAGCTTCTCGCAGCCACTCTTCAATACTCAGCTTCTTTGTTCTGAGGTCCCCTATGAGAAAGAGCACATGTGACTCATTTTCTGTACCTGACATCTCCCGTGTCACACAGGGACCTCCAGTGCAAGCCACGTTGCCACAAGTAGCAGGTTTCACTCTTCATAGGCATGGAGGATTCTCAGTTGTGCATGGACCGTATCTTCGGTGTCATCCCTCAGTTGGTGGAATTATTTCCATCACCTTGGGTTAGTTCTGTCTCTTTGGTTGTTGTTGGCAGGGCTCAGTTAACATGAGAACGCAGATGTGTCCTTGACACGTCACACCATGCTTGGACTCTAGAAGGCGCTTTTTGATTGTTTAACGTCAAGAGCTCTATCAGATGTCCTTCTGTCTCTTCCCAACACCGTTCCATTTAGAAAAGGCATCGTGCCACCCGGTGCTTCAGTAAGCAGAAATGCCCACTTTCCCATCTTGTTCCTCTCTCCCTCCTTTGCCACTCTGTGTGCTGAACAGATTTCTACTGTGAGCCTTTTGCTGCACAAAGGATGTGCTTGCATGAATTCAACAAACACCACTTCCGAGTCTGTGCATAACGCAAGCTTTTGCAAACAAATCCTCATATTTTCACATTAAATACCACTCACTCTCCATGGCTTCCAGTTGCGTTTCCAGTGTAAGCTCTGCTATCTGTCTTCATAACTGGCTATCAGTACGTGGTGGGTGGGAGCCCAGGGGATTCCCTTTACTCAGTGAAGAACTCCAGACTGTTGAGAATTCCAACTCAATCTATCATTCACATGGTCTTACAGTAGGTTCTTGTGTAAAAGGTTTCTGTGAGTGTGATATTCTTCTCTCTCATTTAAACACAAGTGAAGAGCACTGAGCAAAAGCCCTTCCCCCTTAAAAGTCACCAGAGAGCCACTGAAGGGCAGTGGAATAAAAGGCAGCCCGAGCAGTGGATAGCCACAGTCGTAGGAGTGACAGGCTCTCTCTGGAGAGCAGAATTATTTCTGAGCCATTTCCAACAGTGTGAATGGCTTTTCCTGTTAGCAATCGGCTGCGCTAAGGATAGTTGTGGCCTGTGGAGGAGGCACACAGCAAATGGACCGCAGACTCTCAGGTTCTGGGCTGAGAGGAATAATTAGATTTGACAATCTCATTTCAAGCCCAGGAAACAGACCCAGAAGATGTGCTGGGGTCAGGCCTGGTGATCTCATTTCACAGACAGGGAAGTGTAAACCCTGAGCGTACAGGGTCACACTGCTAGTTAGAGGCCGTGGTCCTAGAATTCCTGAGGCAGGAATCTTCCTCTGGCTTGCTGGTTCTGGTCTTGTTTTATGATGGTTGTGTTTTGGCCTATACAATCTCTCTGAAACAAGATCTTCGGCCTTGTCTACCTGATTACAGGTCTTCCCCCCCCCCCCCCGCAAGTCATAGTTTTCTTCTCTGAAAATTGAGGGCGACAATTCCCACCCCATAGGGTCATTACCCCAGTTCATGTAATGGGTATGAAATGCTTGGTACATTCTAGATTAAGACACTGGGATGGCTAGATGATGATGATGATGATGATGATGATGATGATGATGATGATGATGATTTTAATTTGACACAACCTAGAACTCCTGGGAAGAGCGTCTCTGCGAGTGATGGTTTAGAGTAGGTCTGCCAAGCCTGTGGGGACACTGTCTTGGTTGTTAGCTGATGGGGGAGACCCAGTCCCAGAAGGTGCAGCACTATTTCTCAGCTTGGGGCCCTAGAGAGCTGAGGAAGTGACATGACCAGATGCCAAGCCTGTGCCCGTGACTTTCCTGCTGTGAGGGACCACGATCTGGAACTGTGAGCTGATGTAAGTCTTTGCTCCCACAAGGTGCTTTTTATCAGGGTATTTGATCACAGAATCAGAAGCAAAACAAGGACAGACACCAACATCACTCTAGGTGACCAGGTTGGCCCTAATTTTAGTGCAACTTGTAATTTACAAAGCACATGTTCAGCAGTGTACTCTTCCCCATTGGTCTATCTCAGGAACCAAGCACAGTGCTTTAGTTTAAGGATTCCTCGCCACTCAATAATCTGTTTCTTCCTGCAGAACCTTAGATTTTAGGAGGAAACCACTATCCTCCTCCACGCTGTGGGTAGCAGGAGAGAGAAGCCGGCTGGCATAAGAAGGAAGGCAGGTGTCCAAGCACTGTGTGGGAAGTGGGGCTAGGAATAAGATGGGGGAAGGTGCAGGAAGGCTGGGGAGACCCTGCTTGACCTTGACCCCAGGGTGGATGAGCCAGACAAGGGTGAACGGTTTCTCAGGTGCCATTGGGATTAGGGAGCAGAAGGCATCACTGTGGGCTCAGAGTCCGACCCATTTCTTGAGCGTGAGGAGACATGGTTCTTCTGCCCTGCTGAATCTGAGCAGGCCAAAGTCAGACAAGGCTGCTGCAGAAAGGGAGCTAGGGCCTGGTGTGTGCATGTGCGTGTGTGTGTGTGTGTGTGTGTGTGTGCTGATTTCCTGGTGTGTGTGTGCTGCTGATTTCCTGGTGTGTGCATGTGCTGCTTGTGTCCAAGTACACTAGAATACGACTTGCATACACCAGTCCCCTCTTGGGAAAAGGGAGGGACAATGGTCATCTTGGTAGGATTCTAGGCAGTGAGGAGAGCTGTCCAGACCCTGGGAACCTGCAGCTGGCTAAAGGAAAGGGCCTTTACACAGTTAAGTCAAAAGAGATGGGGGTTTCACTTTTCCTTGCTAGCACCAGGCTGGGGTCAGCTACTGAATGGTGTTGGCTTTGTCCTGTAGATAACACAGGCCCAGTTTCTTGCCTTGACGAAGCAGCCTCTTCCCTGCTATTGGTAAAAAATGAAGAAGAACATGGAGAGGAGGAAATCATGGGAAAAAGCAAGAAGAGAAGACTAGAAATGGAAATGGAGGCCAGCTCATCCCCAGGGGCTCTGGCACATGATGGAACGGAGCTGGAAAAAAAAAAAAAAACAGGATCCAGAAAATGCATCCTTCAGTTAGTAATGTGCTGCTTTCCAGCTGGAAAGAGTGACATGCGGCCCTCTTCCTGTCCTGTAGATGGGTTTTCTTAGGACCAGGGAGACAGAGGTTTCTGTTGTCTGTGAGGTCAGCCTCTCTTTACTGGAGGGCAAAGATGGAGCCCTACCCAGCTCCACCTTTTTGGCATAAGTTGGCTCTAGGTATGCCAAGCTCATCTGTTTCTTTTTCTCTCTCTGCAGCTCCGTTCATCCTCTCCAACTCCTCTCTAAGTAGAGTGGCTCCTGAGAGGAGAGAGAAAGGGGTCTCCTTGTAAAGTCAAGGATGGAAGGGGCCTGCTGCCTTTGGCTTTCTGACAGCCTTGGGGCTCTTCTCAAACATGTGGGTAAATGGTCCACCGCTATCTGACACAGACACCGCGGCCTCCAGTCCTACAAGATGGAAAACGTTCATTCTCTTGTACCATTTCCAGCTGACTCTTCTGCCTTGACTGTTCCTAGGCTCTTGCCTCATCTCGTTCGCTCTTGTCAGAGTCTGCTGACACCCTCCAGCCACAAACCTCCTTGACATGCTTCTAGAATTGCCACATTAATTAGAGTTTCAAGACCTGGAGATGTGAGTTTTATTAGTCTTATAGCCTTTGAGCTTGCCATGAAATGCTCATCTAAATAAATACCTGCAAGCAGCTGACCCCACAGTAAATTCTGACAAGTTCTGCACTATATTTTATTTAAAGATAAAGCAGAGGCCTGGGGAAATGGCTCAGTGTCTAAGAGCACGTCCTGAGTTCCGTTCTAGGCACTGGTGGAGGGTTGCTCACAACTGCTGGCAATCAGGGACTCTGCTGCCCTCTGCTGACCTCCACGGGTGCCTGCACTTACAAGCATACACCCACACACAGCCACACATACATGCACACAATTAAAAAAAAGTCTTTAAAAAGGAAAGGAAATACCTTGAGAGTATCGCCTTAACATTTAGAGTGAGTCCAAAGTGATGATCTTGGGTGATGTCTCACAAGTTTGCTACAAGTGGTGTTCAAATAATCCATCAGGATGTTATCACTCGGCTTCCTGGCTAGAACCTGGCCCTGTGTGAGCACCGAGCCATGTGGGCTCTGGCTGGAAATGAGCTTATTTTCTCCTGACAGTGGTTTCCTTTTGATTTTTGTTTGTTCTTGGGTCTTATAGGGGAAAAAAAAGCTTTGATGTGCCTAGCCTGAAGAGAAAATCACCTTGAAAGTCCCCAAGGCTCTTGTTTACAAATTAGGCCTCCAGGCATAGTAAGGGAAAATCCATTAGTTAATGGCTTCGAGATTGTGGCCTCACAGCTGAGTTCTGGAAATTGGCAACAAATGGAATGATTGGCTACTGAGAAGGGCTGGCCATTTACCCATTTACTCATGTGTACTTGTCCAAGATGCTGATGAAGCTTTGTCTGGGGGGGGGGATAGCAAACATGTTCCCTTTTCACTGCCCAGCAGAGGGGCCCCCTCTTCCCTTCAAGGAAAGGCATTGCAGAAAGAATGCAGTCTCTCCTATCCTGTACTTGTTGACTCAAATTTCTTTAGTCTCTTGCCTTGATGGTGGGTGCTAATTGTCAACGAGGATCACTCAGGAGATGGGCCTCTGGGCATGCTTGTGGGGGAATATATTGCCTTTGCTAAATGATGTGCAAGAGCCATCTTAACTGTGTCAGAAACCACTTATTCCCCAGCAGGGAATCCTGGGCTGCTTACCAGAGTGGGTTAGCAAGCCGGCCTTGCTACCTGTCTGCATTTTGACTGCAGAGGTGAGGGGAGCATCCCCCTCCAGCTCTGGCTGACATGACTCCCCTGCCATGGTGGACTGTAATCTGAACCACGGACCACAATAAAGCCTGCTCCCTGACGCCGCTGTTTTCGTCAGAGAGTTGTATCACATCAACAGGAAACTAAATGAAGACGCTCTCTCAATATTTTCTTGACAGTACGCTCTACCACCAGATGAAACCTCAGGGTTCTGGTAAATGAAACAAAATGGCCTTTCAAATCCCAAACTCTCTGACCAGAAAAAAAAAAAAGAGAGAGAGAGAGAAAAGAAGAAAAAAAATCCCAAACTTCTGACTCTTTGCTTGAGTACGCTTACTGCCACCAATCTCCCACCAACGTTCATCTGTCTTCTGTGTTGAGCTCTTGCTTAGCCTATAAGGAATGAGTTGCTGGTGCATATGAATGTATCGTGAGCTTCTAAAAGAGAAAGATGAGTCTAAAGACAGTGCGCACTACCGATATTTAGGGAAAAATCTATTTTCCACAAATCCTGCTTGTAAGAGCTTGAGCCCCAAGTCTCTGCTTTTGGGAGTCCCTCTCCGATTAAGACACGGCACCAAAAGCACGAACTGTGGATGTCCTCCTCCACGGATCCTGGGGGACTGGGGCTTCATGTTATGTCTCCTTTCAGCAAAAATGCCGTAGACTGTGGCTCCTGCTTTATCTACACTTGGTCCTCCATGGCAGCTTCATTTTTAAAGACTATTTAATGGATGAATGGATGAATAAATATAAAACCAGATCATTTTTTTTTCCTAGATGAAGTGACCTGAGTCTTAGAAACAGTGCAGCTTGCCCAAAGTTTCACACCACATCTTTGAAAAGCTGAGTCCGATTTTCTGCTAAGGTAACAATAAGCTTGTAAGTTACTCTTTTGCTCATGTACTCAGTGAGCAAAGTGAAACAGACCTCGGGGTGGTCTGTTTCAGAGCTGATTCAAACCTCCGGTGGGTGGGAAGGACAGACCGGTGGGCTGATGGGCTGAGGCACCTGATAACATGGCAAGCATTCGACCCTCACTCATGCGCTAGACCTTACCCTCGTCTTTTAAACTCTCTGATACTCTGTCTTGTGAATGGAAACAGCAGAGCCCATTTCAGAGATGAAATGAGTCAATGTGACTGTAATTGCTAAGCTAATCAGAAGCATGATGACACTAAGAACACTCAGTTTCGGGCCATCGTGAAGTTGCACGCATGAAGTGCTGGCATCACAATGTTCCGTTGGTCGTGAGGTATTATTTATTTATTTATTGTTGATCTAAGATTTTACAGTGTAGCAAGGCCGACTTCTAATTCATATCTTCCTGCCATAGCCTCCCACATGCTACCCTGGCAGGCACTGTGGCAGCACCGTAGTGTTTATGTGTAACTGATGGTCGGAATACACTTGGGATGCGCACTAAGACTGTACTGAAGCAAAAATGTCTTGCTTCTATTTAAACGGTTAATCTCTATAGTGGCACATTTCAGTTGTCTATATTAGGGATTTATTTCTGGCACAGCTCTCTATACTCATTCAGATACTTTCTCCCTCAGCATTCTGAGACTGGGAAGTGGGTCAAAGGCATCATGACTAGGACAGAGTCTAAAATCAATCCCAGACTGTCTGCTAGTGTATTCCTTTTAGGGATCAGGATAACTGGTCACCACAAGAGCAAAATAAAAATAGTCAAATTTGTTATTCGGCCTGTTTTAGAAGTAACTGTGTTGTCTGATCCTTTTTAAACCACAAGAGAGTCACTGCTATCTGCATTTTGAAGATGAGTCATTACCAGCCTATGGTTGTTTTTGATATTAAATTTCAAATGTCAGGGTCCATGTGCAGGTGTCTGACTGGATAAGCTTGACCCAAGTTGGGTCAGAGCAAGGTCAGCTCACAGTATCCTCTGAAGTGGGACACTGAGACCCAGCCCAAAGTGCAGGAGACACCTCCTCGCAGGAAGCACCCAGCCTCTTGGATGGCTTCTTCATGCTTATGCATGAAGCACCAAAAGTTCTGAGGTTGTGTCACAAGGCAATTTCAACCCCTAGGAAGAGAATCTTTGCTGTGGGACAATGGTTTTACACTGTAAAGATTTGTTTCTTGTACTTGTTGAATAAAATGCTGATTGGCCAGTAGCCAGACGGGAAGTAGAGGTGGGCCAACTAGGCAGGAAATAGAGGCGGGGCAATGAGAACAGGAGAATTCTGGGAAGAGGAAAGAGTCAGTCTGCAGCTGTCATCCAGGTTCAGGGGAAGCAAGATGAGACTGTCTACCTGATAAAGATACCAAGCCACATGGCTAATGTAGACAAGAATAATGGGCTAGTATAAGATGTAAGAATTAATTAATAAGAAGCCTGGGCTACTAGGCCAACAAGTTTATAATTAATGTAGACATCTTTGTATTTCTTTGGGCTGAACGGCTGCAGAACTGGAAGGGACAGAAATCTCGATCAACAAACCTTGGCAGCACCCATGACAACACCCCATTTGTGGCGACATCAGCATCTAGTAATATACAAATCAGTCTCCAGGGCTTGGCACTCTCCTGGGGGATCACCCTTGACAGGACTGATCAAGACGAGTTTTTGTACATAATAAGTTTCTGAGACAGGTCTCACCCTACAAGACCGGCCTGACAAGTTAATTAAAAAAAAAAAAATTCTTACCGTTCTCTCTCTACCACTTCTCTTTTCAATGCAATCTTACTGAAATATAATCTAAATTTTAAAAGGATTCCTCGGAAGTCATTTAGGTAAGATATTAGTGTCACGGATCAGAGGACCTTTATCAGCATGAATTTGTATAAACGAAATGAAATGCATGGTGCTGGTTGATTCAGGTAAAACATCTTGCTCGTCTTGTTTCTCTTTCTTGATCACTATAAAAATTACTCTATCACCTAACTTTTGATCTCTAATAACGTCACCATGACTTTGTGTGACCCTTGCTGGACTCTGTGGTCCCTGACCTCTTTCTCTTTATGAATGAATACTCTTTAGTTTTGCTGATTGTCACACAATGATTGTAGCCTTAGTCCCACACACCCAATACGACAGATGTGTTCCAAGCATTTTCCTAACCAGCTTCCTTATTTGGTGGATGGCGTGGTACAGAATGGTGGCTAAGAGGGCCTAGGCACCATGGCAAGGTTCTGCATGAACCTCCAGACACCATGCAGTCGGCATCCGTATCCATCCTGAGAGGGCTGGGTGATGAGAGGGAAGGGGATTCGGAACTGAGAAAATGCTGGCTTCTCTGGCTGGGCTAAAGGAAATGTGCCATCCTTAGGAGAGACAGATTTTAGCCGTCACCCCGTTTTAACTATGAGAAGATGGGAAAATGGCTTCCTTTCTCTGGGCCTAGCTTTTTATTCTTGTAAAGTGAGTTTGTTAGCTTAGATAATTTGTATTGGACACGGCTTGGCTTATAGGTGGAAGAAAAGTAGCAAGGAAAGAAAGGGGAGAGTAAGAAAAACTGATCTCAGAATCCCAAGTCTGCACAGACTGAACTGACTGCGGAGAGAAATTATTAGAATTATGTTGATGGTGACGAATTTAACTGTGTCACAAATCGCGCTGGAGCTCTGGGATCTGCACTTCTGTGTCTGCTGTGTTTGGGCACAGGCTGCTTCATCTTTCTGAAGGCTCTCTCATCTAGAAAAAGGGCTGTGATCATCAATACGCAAGCACAGACAGCATGTTATTTACTGAATCCCCAGAGATTAAGATGCCGTCTGTTCAGGCTGTGCCTCTGGAATCCTTATCAGTCTGAAGCGAAGAAGCAAAGGAGAGTATGTGAGCTGGGGGTAGAGAAGCATTTCTGAAGAGAATGCTCTCATCTGGGCATAGCCAGGGGCCTGACCTATTCCAAGTTATAGGAAGGAAGCATATCTTCCTTCCTTCCTTCCTTCCTTCCTTCCTTCCTTCCTTCCTTCCTTCCTTCCT
>NW_026068183.1:762351-781602 GCF_014885135.2 Alexandromys fortis
TCTCTCTCTCTCTCTGTCTCTCTCTCTCTCTCTCTCTCTCTCTCTCTCTCTCTCTCTCTCTCTCTCTCTCTCTCTCTCTCCTGAGACAAGGTTTCTCTGTGTAGCCCTGACTCACTCTGTAGACCAGGCTGCCCTGAACTCATAGTTCTACCATTCCTGGCTGGAACCATATCTTAACAGCAATCAGTAGAAAGTTTAATGCCTCTTTGCTGCTTAAAATCCCATTCTGTGTCCCTGGATTATGCTCTGGTGGTGAATGTGATTCCCCAATGTATGCAGAGCAGGTAGGGGGCAGCGACAGCTGAGGCCCAGTCCTTACACAGGAGCTACCTGGGCTGAGCTTGGATAACTCAGTGTCTCTGGCTTTCAATAACTTCAGCTGTAAACAGGGAAAGGAGGTGGCTGAGATGAATTCTGAAGTTTCTTCTTGCTCTAAAGACCCTGATTCTGGTGTCTGCTGCAAACTGGCCTAGAAGCTCTTATTAAAAACCCTACTCAAACATAACCTCCAGCCTAGCTGATGAGCCCACCCTAGTCACAGTCAGCTCTCTCTAGACTCCTTCCAGTAGGATCTGCTGCCGTTCCCAAGGCTGTGCTTGGTCCACACGTGTGTCATTGCTGTGCACACACTCATATTCACACGGTTCCCGTTTCCACAGTGGTCTCCTTCTCCCTTATCTACCGGAGAAGACAATAAAATCACCCAAACTTTAAAACAATTGTAATGTCTTCCGAGAAGGTGACCTGCTCACCGATGTCTTCAGAAACTTGTTCATAGCATGTTATAGAATGTGGCATGTTGTACACACAGCTGCTGAGATGAGGCTCATGCCTGTCCCTCTGTAAGATCGCTACTGGTGTCCGGAAGGAGGGGTCCAAAGTTCGGTTTCCTAGCTGACTCCAAGCATTATAAATAAAAGCCATAACCCAATATTTCTTGAATAATCTGTAAAGAAGGCATTTTTCAGAAATACGACCTACTGTTTTGGGTCCTAAATCCAAACCTTTAATGTAGGCCTCACAGTGTGCTATGTATTATGATGTTGACCCTATTGAAATTGGACAGGGCTTCTTGTGGAAGCTTTTAGAAGCGATTTTACTATTTTTGTAAAATTTCTGTTACATTTATTTATTGCGTGTGTGTGCACTTGTGCACTCAGGTATGTTTGAGTTCACACATGTCAAGACGTGCGTAGACTTGGAGGACAACTTTTAGAAGCTAGTTCTCTCCTTCTATAATGTGGTTCCCCGGGAATGAGTTCAGGCTGTCATAATTGGTGGCAGGTGCCTTTACCACTGAGCTAGCTTATCAGTCCTAAGGGTGATTTTAAAAACACTGATTTCTGACACTCCCCTCCCCATTTTTTTTTTTTTAATTTCTTAGTAAAATCATTGGGAGCCTGGTAAAGCTTCTGAGTTGTTTAAATTTCATACACGCACGGAAGGATGCGTCACCTCCAGAAGGAGACCAAGAGTAAGTTCTCTCTGTATCAACTGATGATTTGGGAACCACCAGCACCACAGAGCTTTGAACAGTATTTGTGATGGAGGAAAGTGTACCTAGCGTTTTGCATGGAGCAAGTCTTATTTTGAAGACTTGTATTGAACAGTGTACCATGCTTAGTGTATTCTCTCTCCTAGTCTCTGTGGTGATTTGAATAAGAATGCCCCCATAGGCTCCTGTATTTGAATGCTTAATCATCAAGGATTAGGGGTGTGTCCTCATAGGAGGAGGTGTGTCCTTGAAGGAACAGTGTCACTGGGGGTGGGGCTGTGAGGTTTTAAAAATCCATGCCAGGCCCAGTCTCTCTGTGCCTGAAGAACAGGATGCAGCTCTCAACTACTTTTCCAGCTCCATATCTGCCTGCATGCCAACATGCTCCTCACCGTGGTGATAGTGGACTGAACCTCTGAAAATATGAGCAAGCCCCCCAATTAGATAGTTTCTCTTTTAAGTGTTCCCTTAATCATGGTGTCTCTTCACAGCAAAAGAACAGTGACTAAGAGAGAGAGTGTCTATGAAAATTAAAAATACTTGCTAGTGAGACATTACTGCCCAGCTGAGCGCTATTGATTTTAAGAGAAACCAGGAAGCCTCCTACACAAGCACAACTTCCTGGACTAGCATGTTTAGAACCTAGATCTTCTCAATTCTAATGGCATTGATTTAATTGACAGCTCTACTTCAGAGTTCATTACAAAAGATAAAAACACACCTTTTCTTTATATAGGTTTCATAGTCTATAAGAAGCTTTATCAGTTGCTCTCACTGGTCTATTTTTGTAAGATGAGGGACAGATCTTATGATCTCATGTGTGTGAGTGTGTATGTATTTATGAGTATGTGTGTATTTGTGTGTATGTGTGTGCACGCCTGCATGTATAGGCCAGAGTCAACCAACATATTTTCTTCAGACACTCTCCACCTGGTTTTCTGAGACAGTCTTTCATTTTTTTTCCAACCCCATGATTTGTCTAGGCTCACTGGCTGCTGAGCTCCAGGGATGCATCTTCTGCCTCTGCTCCCCAGTGCTGGAATTCAAGTGCACGCCATCACAGCTAGCATTTATGTAGGGTGTAAGGACTGAGCTCAGGACCTCATGCCTGCCTGGCAAACACCTTAGTGAATGAACCATTTCTGAGAAAGATAAAGTAACCTAACTCTTGAAGAAGTTGAGTGATGCCAGGACATTTTTTTTTTGTTTTGGATTTTTGAGACAGAGTTTCTCCGTAGTTTTTGGTTTCTGTCCAGGAACTCGCTCTGTAGACCAGGCTGGCCTCGAACTCACAGAGATCCGCCTGCCTCCTGAGTGCTAGGATTAGAGGCGTGCGCCACCACCGCCCGGCAGGACATTTTGAAGTTGAGAAGGAAACCAGGTCCTCTGATACACAGACCATCTCACATCCCCAAAGGAACTAAAAGCCACACAGACAAGCTGGCTTATGCATCCTCTAATCAACTTGTCTGTGAGACATAGGGCTACTTTACTAAGTTTGAAAACACACACATGCACACGCACACATGCATACAGGCGCACACACACACGCACATGCCCCATCAGAGCCTTCTCAGCTGGTTGACTTGCCACATTAACTGCTTGAGTGTCCACTAGCAGATACAGAACATGTTGAAGTCCATAGCCACAAAGTTGAGTCCGTATCTCAGTTATGATAAATTAGTGGCAAGTTTTATTCTTGACCAAGTCCTACCTCTAGGAAATGACTCTCAAGGGCATCTTGTGCTCTGCCTTAAACGCTGACTAGATTGTTACTCTCAGCAGAGGCTGGAAGACTCCACTAGGTGCTGAAGATGTCAGGACTGCCTTTTGGAGCATAGACAATGCTAGCTCCTATTTTTCCACTCACAGGGACTCGTGGTGCAGCTGTCTATACTTTGAGAGGAAAAGCACAAGAGGAGTCTCATGCCACAAGGAGACTGTGGAGACCAAAGTGCACGGCTTAGCCATTGAAACAACCGGGCTACAGCAACAATTTGTAACAATTTGTAAAAGGCTATGCCATCTCCCAGGAAGACATGGAAGATGCTCACACTGCCATCAGACCACAGGCATGCACCCCATAGACTTCCTTGATTGCTTATCCATCTAGAAAATGAAGGTAGAATAGACAACCCAGAGAAGGTGCTTGGATGTAGAGAGGCTCGCAGTAACACAGATCAGATGTTTGAGAGAACCATGGTCTTCCGGGGAGAGGGCAATGTAGCCTAAAAAGCACAAGCGTGTTAGATAGATGAAATTGGAGAGGCTATTTACTTTTGAATCTAGTTTTTCTCACTTTCTCTAGGGATTCTATTCTTTTAGGGCTGTAGTAGGTGTAAATAAGCATTACTGTCATTATCAACATTATCATTATCACCTTTATTCAGTAAAGAATTAGTATGGAATGCCAGTGCTTCTAATAATAATTATATGAAACCATGAACTTTGGTTTTGTATGTATCAAAAGGCAGAGTATGAATTATTGAAGTCCTTGGTCCTTGGCTTTATCTAAAATCCAGTACTTCCAGGATCAGTGAGATGGTTCCGTGGGTAAAGGCACCTGAGTTAGAATCCAGGAACTCATGTAGAAGTGGAAGGAGAGAACAATGCTCTGACCTCTACACACACATCATGATACATGTGTTCTCTCTCTCTCTCTCTCTCTCTCTCTCTCTCTCTCTCTCTCTCTCACACACACACACACACACACACACACACACACCACAGAGAGAGACACACACAGAGACAGAGAGAGAATAGCTAAAATCCAACCCACTAGTGGAAGGAACTAAACTTGCCTAAATGAGCTGTCGTGACTAATGGGAAGATGCATGATGCGTCAAGAGGAGTGGGTATAGAGAAAGGAGCCCTGGTTCTTTCTTCTACTCTGCTGTTGACTTAGGTGATTGTGTTTAGCTTAAATTTCTGAGGGTATAAAGTGAGAAATTCAGATTGTGTGGAGTTAGAAATACCAGTATAATGATAATTTGGTAGGGATAAAATCTTGGATAAACAATCAGTGAAGACAAGTTAAGATAACCATTCTGTCTGCAAAAAGCTCAATACCTGGGTCCAGCTGTTTTTTATTTGTTGGTAAAATAAGGGGCATGGAAACAAGCTTGCTCATTTGTAAGTTGGTTTGCTGGGTAGGAGAATTTTTCGTTTGGCAAATGGGAATCAATTAATTGTGAGCACTTGTTTATTGATGAGCTAGACTAGACCATCTCTCTCTCTCTCTCTCTCTCTCTCTCTCTCTCTCTCTCTCTCTCTCTCTCTCTCTCTCTCTCTCTCTCTCCGTCTCTCTCTCTGGGACCAAGTTAGGGTGTGGCCTTTTGGGACCTGGAGAAAAATGGCCTGCGGCTTAGGTGTGTGTGCGCTCTCTCTCTCTCTCTCTCTCTCTCTCTCTCTCTCTCTCTGTCTCTCTCTCTCTCCGTCTCTCTCTCTCTCCCCCCCCCTGCAGTGAATTCAGAACAATAGCTCTTCTTGTCACTATTCTGACCAAATGTCCTCTCAAGGAAATGGCAAGTCAAAGTAAAAAAGGGACAGTGAAAGTCGGAAAAGACACGCTACTCGATCTACGCTTTGAGCTTATGAAGCTGCCTTGTCTATCCAAGACCCAGTGGCTAGCATGTCCCCTGTCCTTTGAGGACGTCAGCAAGGCATTTCTCAGGAGCCATAGGTCTTGGCCATTATTCCCTCCTGTGACCCACTGAGGGGCTAGGGAACTCAGAGTGAAATGTGGATTTCTACGTTTGCATCCTGTTTTATTTGTTAAAAGCTTATGTTATGCAAACATTCACTTTTGGTTCTCTGCATGTGGCGCATGCATGCCTGTGTACCGAGAACACACACGGCAGAGGCTGGAGTTGTTGGGCATATCTCTCTCTTGAAAAATCTTTGTTTTTGAGATAGAATCTCTTCCTAAATTGGAAATTCACTGATTGTCTGGATTAGCTTGTCATCAAGCCCTGGGATAGCACCCAGGCACAAGCCACCATGCTGGGCTTCTAGATGGGTCCTGGGGACCCAAATGCGGCCCTCCTGCTTGTTCAGTCAATATTTTACTCATGGAACCTCCCCCTCAGCCTGAGTAATATTCTTTTCTTTTTAAAAATAGATTGATTATATTTTATGTATAGGAATGTTTTGCCTACATGTATGTCTGTGCACACATGTATGTTTGTGCTTGGGTCTGCAGATGTCAGAAAAGGGAGTGGGACTCCTTGGGACTGGCATTAAGAATGATTGTAAGCCACCATGTTAATGCTGAGAGCTGAACCCAGGTCTTCCGCAAGAACAGTGCCCTCAACCACAGAGCTGTCTCTCTGGGCCCCAAAACTAATTTCTTGAGAGAGGGTTGGCTGGCTGAGTATATGGTCAGTAAGTATATAAATAATGACCTGAGTCCAACAAATACTTTTTAAGTGCCCACATGCCAGGCTATGAGATTTTCACGCACCCTTTCCACCATGCCTCTGTGCCAGGACAAGACCACTTTCAATTACAGTATTGATTAACCGAATGACGGCATACTCTAAAGAGCAGTGTAAGGGCTAAATTATCAATTTTTTGTTCCTTTGATATAAAAATATCAGAGACTTTTGTTAATTAACAGAAATGGAATACTGAGCTCTTTTCAGCCTCAGGTAACAACATTTCTCCTTTTTTGAAAATCCACAGAACTTTGTACCATTTGAATAATTGGCTCTCAACTAAAGTTGCTTATAATTTAAACTAAAAGGGTTTACGAGGTCAGAGTTATCCGTCTTTCACAATGTAGATTTTTCTTTAGTAATATAATGTCATGTGTAATAAAGGCCGGAGAATGACATGCTTGGCCACCCCCCGGGACTAAGTGTGAACTATCTCCCTGGCAGAGCGTCTCGCAAGTCAACACCCATCTCTGGCAGACTGGGACTGTTAAGAAAGGAAGTGGCCAGCCAGAGTCTGATGCCTGCCAGCCAATTCCATTTTCACCTCTTAGGTGCTCTGCCGATAGACAGGAGGATAGCAGATAGACCAGCAGAGTGGCTTCACCGAGTCTTCAAGATACACAACAGCTAGAACAACTACAATGAAAAATTATGCGATTTTTACAGAAAGGGCTTAAAGTTGGGAGGAGTAGGCTGATCGTGGGTAGATCTATGGGGAGCTGAGGTAAGAGGGAGGGGGGCAGTAAGCATGATCGAACACATCACATGCGTATGTGAAATTCTTAAAGAAGTAATTAATATTACATATATTTTAAAAGAAAGCTGTCATCTGCTGGAGGAATTTCATTTATGGGCATATTTTCTGTGAATCTGAGCCCTGTGTTAGCCTTGTGTTAAACGAGACGAGCTAAGCATCGAATGTGAAACAGCTATGGCTGCATATGGAAAGCACTCTGACTTGAGGAACAGACAGCATCAAGCAAGGTGCAGGCAGGGGAAGGCACTCAGCAGGGCGGGGGTCCACATGAGCCGGATTCTCAAGCTCCACTCACAACTAGACAGATTTCGCTAGGGAATTCAGGTTGCAAGTGCTCCTATTATAAGAATTATAAGAATACTTAATGCAGCCCCAAGAAGTCAGCTGAAAGAATAGATTTTTGCCTTTTCTTTTGGCTTAATCAATGCACGAACAAGAATTATTGCTGTTCACACTCACTTATGAGAGGGGTTGAAGCTCATGTCACTGGTAATAAAATATTTCTTTTAAATTATCCCTCTCGCCCATATGCACCGAGGAATACCCACATGACATTTTATTATTTTTTTTTGGTGTTATTTCTGAATCTGTAATGTAACCTCAGTTTTTTTTTTCCAAAACACTAAGACCCTTGAGTTAATGATTTTTTTTTCTGAGAGAGAAATGTTCAGGTTCAAATAAACTAAACTACAAAGAGTGTGTACCATTTCTATTAATAGACCCTAACCAATCAGAAATCTAAGCAATCAAACATTCAAATCCAACGCTCTGATTTTCAATGAAAATAAAAGCAAATGCATTCTTATGAAAAATTAAAAGCCCTCAGAAACCATGGAAGCTGGACCACCCTGTTTGGGCATAGGTTGCGCCACATCTGTATGTAACGATCAACGATCGCATTCAACCATGCTCCATGAAAGTGAACTATCTCTAACTGTCTCTCAGTCTCACTGCAGCCGTTTGGGGGGGGGGCTATGGAAATTCCCTTCGTGCTTTATAGACGAAGGAAGGGGGCTCTAGGAAGGGTCTATTAATGTCACCAACCGGCACACTCACTACTGGTTTCAAGCCGTCTATTATTTCCATGTTTATCACAATATACTTGTTAAGGTAAGGTAAAAACACAAACAGTTGTGCCTGAATTCTAGACAAGAGAAAGGCTACTTCTAAGTTGGAATTCAGAAAACCAAACCAAACCAAACCAAGCCAAACCAAACCAAACCATACTAAACCAAACCAAACACCATAGGGCTCATAGGAAGCCGACTGCCGAGGCTACCAGCTCCTCCAGCCGACCATAGAGTTCATAGGAAGCACACTGCTGAGCATGTCCTCCAGCCAACATGCAGCTCCTTGCTGCCTGGATTACCCTACCCACCTGCCCATCTCTGGGCTGCTAGAGACACAGGAAGCACAAGTATGCTTTTCTCCTTTCTTGTCAGAAGCTTCAAAGAGAGTCTTAAATCCTTAATTCTTCTCAATGCCTAGTCCTTTGTTGCTGTGGGGATTTTTCAGAAGCACTTTCTGAAGTAGCATTTTCCAACAGAACTTTCTGCGATGATGGAAATGCGTTGCCCCTCCCAACTAGATAGTCAGTCATTTGGTACCTATAGGTATTGAGCACTTGAAATATAAGATACTGACTGCAAAATATTTTAGCTCCAGTTGGACCTAGTGATGATGGACAGAGAGGTTCCATACAGTTTAAGATCATGGTTCACAGGACCCCATCAATAGCATCTGTAGGCTTATGGGGTTATTGATACGAATTTAATATGAGTAATGCCCTTAACTGGACTGGGGAACAGAAGTAAAATGTTGGCAATAGCAATGATAAGGAATCTGGGGATCTCTAAGGAGGGGGGAATGAGTTCATTTGCCTCTCAGAGTCATTTGGATTGAATTTGAATTTTTAAGCTAAGTTTTGGAGCAAGACAGAATTATCAATTCAGTGTAAAAATGTCTACTCTGTGGCCTGGCAGTGGTGGCACTCACCTTTAATCCCAGTACTTGGGAGGCAGAGGCAGGCGGATTTCTGTGAGTTCGAGACCAGCCTGGTCTACAAGATCTAGTTCCAGGACAGGCTCCAAACAAAGTTACAGAGAAACCCTGTTTTGAAAAACCAAAATAATGATGATGGTGGTAATGATGATGATGATGACAGTAAAAAAATGCCTACTCTGAAACATAGCATGTACTCACTTATAAGTGAATATTAGTTGTGAAGTAACAGATAATCATGCTAAGGTCTACAGACTCAGAAAGGCTAAGTGACAAGGACATCTTAGGGAGGGACCCAAGGATATCACTGGGAAGGATAAGTAGAATAGAATTCACAGGTGAACTGGGAGTGGGTGGGTTTGGGAACAAAAGGGATCAGGTGTGTGGGAAGGGAGAAAAGAGTGGGAGAAATTGCTGGAATTAGGGGGGTCATTTTGGGGGTAAGGTGGAAACTCCATGGACTCTACAAGAGTAACTCTAGCAAAGACTCCTAGTAATGGGGGCACCTTAACCCACCATCTTCTGCAATCAGGCAAAGCCTCAAGTGGAGAGACTGGGACACCCAAGCCAGCCACAATTTTTTTTTTTTTTTTGGTTTTTCGAGACAGGGTTTCTCTGTAGCTTTGGAGCCTGTCCTGGCACTAGCTCTGTAGACCAGGCTGGTCTCGAACTCACAGAGATCCACCTGCCTCTGCCTCCCGAGTGCTGGGATTAAAGGCGTGCGCCACCATCGCCCAGCTACCAGCCACAAAATTTTTGACCTACAGTTTGTCCTGCCTGCAGAGTGTTCTGGGAACAGAGCCTAGCAGAATCCTCATCAAAGAGACCAGAGAGACTTCATCCAGCAACCAATGGGAGCAGATGCAGAGTCCCACAGTCAAACATTAGGCAGAGCTCAGGGAGTCAAGGGACACCACAAGAACATGGCCCACACGATCAATTGACCAGGACTTGTGGGGGTCACAGAGATCGGGGGCCTGTAGGGGTCTGACTAGGTACTCTTTATATATGTTATGGCTGAGTAGCTAGCTTAGTGGTCTTGTGGGATTCCTAACAGTGGGAGCTTGGGGAGGGGTTGCTGACTCTTTTGCCTATTTATGGGACCCTTTTCCTCCTACCAAGTTGTCATGCCCAGCCTTCATGTAGAATATATATGCCATGTTTGGTTGATGTCTCTGAAGGCCTGCTCTTTTCTGAGGGGAGATGAGGAGTGTGGATCTGGAGGAGAGGGGAGATGAGGGGGAAACTGAGGGGAGGGGAGGGAGGGGAAACTGCAGTTGGGATGTAACATATGAGAGAAGAATTTAAAAAAACAACTACTGCACCAATGCAATCACCATGGCTACAGGAATCCAATGACTGAAGAAATTTCACTCCAAGCTGTTAAAGAGAAGCAAGGAGAAGTGAATGGGATATCAGAGTGCTAGAATGACCAGTGATCTCAGGACCACCCCTGATGATTTCTGTACTTGGGAGAATTGAGGAGACCCCAAGAAATGATAAATGAAAGGAGTTAGTATTGTGCACAGCCTATGGAAAGCATTTTATAGGTACTTGTACTTACAACGATCTTTATTTCTGCCTAGATTATTTTCGAGCCCTCTTCCAAGTCCCTTTGAAGCTATGCCAAGCTACTTAGTTTTGGGGAATGGACTAGGTCAGAGAGAGTATAGATAACAAGGGCATGTTGAGGACCATTTTAGTACCATCCTATTTGTGAACTGCTTCATAGGAAACATGTCACTGAGGAGGTTTATGTCACAGAGACAGACAGTACTGGACTGGTAGAACCAGAAGAGTAAAAAATCCAAGAGAAAGAGTAGCTAAGAGGACTGTCAGTATGTTAGACATTTGTGTTATATCACTATACTAATATTATCTAGGCTGGTGAGCCATGGGTAGCATCTGTGCCTGGCTGACCAGAAAACCACGAGGTGGCATAAAGGATGTGATGGGAAAGGGTATCTGGGTAAGTGGCATTGTGGGTGAGCATTTCAGGCCCGGTGGCTTAGTGGGAAGGGTACTGGCTCTGCCACACATTTGCAGGATTCAGATACTAACATTTCAATTATGTGACCACAAAGAGTGACTCCGTTAGGTTCCCAGCCTCTCCTTTCATTAGAGCAGCGGTGAAGATTACATACGCAAACTATTCTAACCCTAAATACAACAGCACAAATCGAAATACAAAAGCAGATGTGGATTTCCAGGTTCAGCCTTCCACTCTTCTAGTTCTCGTCCTTCCAGGAAAGCCTACTGGTTTTGCCTCCAACCTGATTTTTGAAACTTGGAGCTCAAGTTGTGTGAACAGTTGTAGCAAGCATAAGGCATCTGGGAGGGTGGGAGTGAGCGACAGTGGGTAGGCGAACAGATTAAAGAAGAAAGGATTAGAAGAGAGTGGTGTGTGGAAAGTGAAGTTTAAAGATGACATTGTCTAGCAGACTGTAGCTATCCGGGAAATAAATATTCTCTTAACATACATCCTCCAGTTGCCTTTCTCCTTTCTTCATCTGACCCACAAGACACAGTTAAAGAAACAAGCCCATACTGTATTAAAATCGGCGTTTGGAGGATGTAAACAACACGTGGTGGTGAGAGAAGGGTGCAGAGGAGAGAAGAGTCATAGCCCCAAACAAGCACAAATCTCTCTCCCTTTTAATGACTTCACTTGTTTGTTTGTTTGTTTTTTTTTTTTTTTTGTAGCCTTACAATGCTTCTGTTTCTGAAAAACCACAGAAATGCTTAGCAGGACATCATCCTTAGAAGCTTTTTCAACAGTTTATGAACCGGAAGACTTGCGTCAGGCAGAATGAGGCATCATCCAGAGTTATAAAGTCATATCCTGGAACGACAGGGGCGCCTTGCTCATCCACCCAGGAGAGCTGGGAACCTCTCAAGCAAGTCCCGGGGAAGCAGAGAACTGGGAAGGCAAAGGATTCTCACTTGTTTTCTAGATAAACACCAGACTACGCCCTTTAGGTGACTATATCGCTGTCGCAGGGAAAGCTAGCCAGAAAGTGGGGATCCCACGAGCTCCCGGGTATTTACCTCCTAGCAGGCAACTTTCAGCACCACGGACAGCACCCCGCCTCTCGCCAGCTCTTCCGATTGAGCACCCAGCTCTCTCCATGACCCGGGAGAAGAGGCAGGTTATTCCTGCATCCCTAGGCTACTGAGTTCAGATACTGCCTCTGCCAGTCAGGCGTACGTCCTTTGAGCCTCTGGACTCAAGATCTCAATGAACCGAGTTTCACACACGTAGCGGGATCAGTATTAAGAACAGGCGACAGCTCTGCTGCTCCTACCTTCCTTCATCTTTTCTCTGTCTTTCCATCCCTTCTGAGTCATTTGGCAGCCTCTACCTTACTGCTCGATCGAAATATAAAATGCACATTTGACGGGGGAGGAGGTGACTCAGGGGAGAGAGGAGGCTCAGAGCCACGCCACTCTATTCTGGCCCTCAGAATTCATGGGAAACTGAAAGTGCTTTGGGTCTGGGGAAAAGGCCAGGCTAAAGATGCAAAATAGCTCGGACGAAAGCCTCCAGCTCTGGGAGCAACGTACGCGGATACCTCTCCTGTCACATCCTTCTCAGCGCCTCATGGTGTCCCGGTTGGCTGGGGACAGATACTCCCAGTGGCGCACTAGCCTAGTCCCGGGCGTCGGGCTCCCTTTGAAGAGTTTTGCTCAGGTAAAAGGACAGATTGTTGTCCCTGCCTTTCTCAGGGACTGCGGGCCGGAAAACATCTTTTCTTTATCCAAGGGCTCAGTCCCAGGCCGAGAGCCCAGTTGCCCCAGCAAGGTGCGTTCATAGGCTTGGAGGACAGGATGGGCCCCAGCTGCGGAGACCCAGGCGGCCCAGACTCGCAGCATCTCAGCCTCGCGCTCCCGCCGCGGTGAAGGCTGCGCCCAGCCTGTCAGCTCCCGCGTGTCCCCACATCGGAGATGCTACCGGGGGCCCCATTCCCGGCTGGAGCCCGCGTGACCCTGACCTCGCCTCTTCTTTCTTTCAGAGACCCTCTTCCCATAGATCGCCCTCAACCTCCGCGCCATGTTCCCGCTTCCTCCCTTTGGGTGCCTAGGACTCCCTGGTTCATCTTCCTTGCAGGGGTCCAGTTGTGAAACCAGGGGCCGCACAAGGGACACAGCCTGTGGTGAAGGGGGGAATCTACTCACCAGAGGGGCTGGAGGTGATGACCTGGATGCTGATGGCCGGCGATCTGCACTTAGAGCTGAGGTGGGAGCGGTGATGGTGGTAAAGGAAGACGGGAGGCAGCGGCTGCTGCTGAATCGCTCCTCAATTATTCAGATCTAAACCCCTCCGCACCCCTCCAGCGCCTGCCAGTCTAGTCTCCAGCTTGTCTATCTCCGCCTCCTTGCAGTCACGTGGCTAGCCCAGCCCCTTCCATTACTGGGGACTAGCACCGCTCCTGAACACCCCTCCCCCTTCCGCCGGGTCTGTCACTCACCCGCCTTCCTGAGCTTCCAGGAGCGGCCTCCAGCCTCCTGCGTGCCCGCTGTGTGGAGCAGAGGAGCTGGGTTATATGCCCTGGAAACGCAGGGTGGGGTAGGGCAGGACTCTGCAGTGTCGCTGTGCTGGATGGGATGGTTTCTGGCACCAGCTCCACCTCTCCTGAACAGCGTTCTCGTTCCCGGTGAGGAGCCCTTGATGACTTTTAACCTCACCGCTATGGGAAAAGGGTGATGGAAACATTGATTTTCCCCTCAGCTCTCAAAGAAGACAAGAACCAAAGCTCAAAGAGACCAGGTTTCTTTTAGAGTCCACAACGTTTCAAAGATTTGAGGTTTTTGAAGACCTACAAGGAATTTCCATCTATGACCTAGCTTTTCTTTTCTTGTCTGTGAAGTGAAGATCTCCCAGGACTCTAGAGACAGTGGTCATTGTGTTGGTGCAGTTGTCTAGCTCTGTGCTGGACCTGGGCAGACAACAATAAATAAGAGTTCTCCTCTGGCTTCCATTAGAGATCGTTCCAGAAACGAGATGAGAGGGATGTGTCTGTCAAAAGAATGGAGATGTCCTTTGGAATGTAGAGTCTCTCATGAGGTCAGACTAGATAAGATAGTCAGGCCAAGTGGACAGAGGAGATATGTGACACTTTTATTTTACACTTAAAGTGAGCATCCTGGAAGAATTCTCTGTCTCAAAAAGACTGTTTAGTGTGGTGGCATGGACCGTTAACCTCAGCACTTAGGAGGCAGAAGCATGAGGATTTCTTGTTCCAGAAAACAGATTATAGAAGTATTGATGACTGATGTATTGAATATATATTTGAGATACTCCGGATGCAGCATCTGATAATGCAAAATTGATTCCTGCTCTACAGTCCTAAAGCTGTGAAGGAAGCAGAATGTTGAGAATAAAGCAGCATTGGCCCCAGTAGCACTGGGTACCACTTTAATCTAATGATGGAGAACTGGCATACATAGACGCAAGCACAGGGCATCTTATCCACGACCTTTCTGGCACCGTTTATCAGTAAGAGTTATCGGTAACATCCCTGTGGTCGAACTGCTTGAATGGGCAGTACTTGGGCTAGGAGGGGTTGGCAGGGGCTTTAAAGCAAGGTTTGATTTTGTCTCCTGCTTCATGAAGGTGAAGGTGAAGAATTCTACACTCAGTGGTATTCTTGCCTCTGACAGATTTGAAAACTGAGAAATCCGAGGTCCTGTAGCTCCCTGATCGGACAGAGCTGGTGTGGGACCCTTCTGCTGGGAGTAGTGCGTCTGAGTTGTGGAGGAACAAAAGGATGACAACTGAAACCCTGGATTTGTCAGTTCACCTTAAAGGCATGCTAAAGAAATATTCTGGGTCTGGAGAGACAGCTCAGCTCATGTGCCTGCTATGAAAATATGAAGGCTTGTGTTTAGATCTCCAGCACCCACCCCAGCTGGGAGCCCCACTGTGTGCCTGCAACTCCAGTGCTGGGAAGGGGTGGGAGCAGACAGACTTAGAAGCTTACTGACCAGGCAGCCTAGACAAACCAAAGAGTTTCAGATTCAGTGAGAGATACTGTCTTAACAAACAAACAAACAAACAAACAAACAAAAGATGCTCAGCATTGTGATTCACGCCTTTAATCCCCAGTACTCAGGGGGCAGAGGCAGGCAGATCTCTATGAATTCGAGGCCAGCCTGGTCTACAGAGTGAGCTCCAGGTCAAGGATACAGAGGAGACCCGATCTTTAAAAAACAAAAACCAAACAAACATGAGTTTAGACCAGAATATCGGGCCTAGGGATATAGAGTAAAGAAGGCTGGACAAAGAAAAAAGCCAGTAGTATAGTAGTATGAAAAAAAAGGAGAGAGAGAGAGAGAGAGAGAGAGAGAGAGAGAGAGAGAGAGAGAGAGATATTCAGAGAGAGAGAGATTCAGAGAGAGAGAGATTCAGAGAGAGAGAGAGAGAGGTCTAGGAAAGATGCCTGATGTTGATTTCTGTTCTCCACATGCACACTTGCCCCAAGCACACATCTAAGTTAAAATATGCATAGATCAAATGCACAGCACAACTCTCCCATACACACAATTTTAAACAAAGGAAATCAATAAATCAATAACTACTTGATTGCTGGACATTTACTAATCTTCAGGTTTTCTACTGGGTATCTAAATTTCCAGAGGACGTTCCAAACAGGCCCGTTTCTTTCCCAAATGTGTAATCCGATAGAGCGCTCTCCTCACCCTCAGCCCGTAGGACAGAACATTGCTTTGTGGGTGTTGCTGTGTAAAGGGGTCAGAGGTTAGGGATGTCAAACTAATGATTTCCTAGCCTGGAAGGAAAGATCAAAACAAATACATCCCACTCTGTGCTTGCTTTAAGTACAGTTCTTCCTACAGATGAACCTGTTTGAGAATTTTCCTTTGACTGCTTTATCTAGAAAGCTGGCATTGTTTGCCACGGGTGAAAGACGACCATTGGAAAGACAATAAAGCAACACTGCTATATTCCGTCTGACCACCTTCACCTCTCCCAGAAGTCAACACGGCCTGAATTCATTGTCTTGCTAAAATGGGTACTAACGGTTATTAGTGAGATGGTAAGCAATTCTGGCCTCAAATTGAGATTTTTTTTCCCATAAAATAAGCAGAAAAATTGACAAATAAGTACAAAAAAATCAACTTTGAACTCTAAAGTCATAGGTCATGTAATGTCAAGTCCAGCTAGCATCTAAATCAGGGTTTCTCCTGCCTTGATGCACACAAGAGCTATCTGGAGATCTTGTTAAAAATGCAGAACCAGGTTCAGAAGGTTGGGAGGGTACACAAGAATTAATATTTTTTCTATTTTTCTCTTATCATATGTGCATGTGTTCATGTACATGTGAGCAGGTGCATTTGTTCATGTACGTGTGTGCACATGTTCGTGTAAGCAAGTGCCTGTGTGTGCTCACATATGGACATGTCCATGAGGCAGCTAGGAAGAAGACAACTTTGGGTGTCATACAAAGAGCATGGTCCACTTACTTACCTGGAGACAAGGTCTCTCGTTGGCCTTGAACTCACTCTAGCTTAGTGCTAGACTGGCTGGCCAGTCAGTCCCAGGATCCCCTTGTCTCCTCTGCCTCCGTGCTCGGATTACATGTATTTCCCACTGCTCCCAGACTTTTTGTATGGTTCTAGGAATTGAACTTTAGTCTTCATGTGTGTAAGGCTCAACAAGGCAAGGTGCACATTTCATATTCTAGTGCTTTCCTCAAAAGATCCATTAAATCAGGATTTGATGGGTTTTTTTTATTGTTGTTCTTGCTTTTTTGTTGTTTGTTTCTTTTGAAGGAGAACTCGAAAAAACTCAAACAAACAAAGTAAAACCCATAAACATATCAACAAATATGATATTTGTTAGGCCACAATTTGAAAGTCAAGTTTTGGAACATTGTGTTCTATAAGCGATTTTTTTCAATATTAAACGCACTCAAAGTTCTAGTAGCTTACAATAACAGACGCTGCTTCATTATTCATGTTGTATATCTATCTCTGGTCACAATGGGCTCCGCCCCTCAGGGCCACTGCTCTTTTATGATGCCCTACCTTAACATGATAGCTTGGGCTTCACTTTGGTGAGCAAGACCAGGTTTGGCAGACCCTGCAGCCGAAACTCAAAGTTCAGCACCATCTCCTCTCTATTGCCTGCCACCCACTGGCTGTTCACCTGGCTCTACTCCACCGCAACCACAGAGAAGTGGAGAAGACTGTGCTTCCACTTGCCTGGAGTGAGAGCAAAGGCAGACATGGAGAACCGTGTCTTCCTCATACATAGGTTTTCTACAGATAACCAACTTTCATTATTTTACCTCAATTGTATCCTGCTTTTTTGATCTCCTCTAGCCAAAAAAAACCACCATTAGTTTACTTTCTCCTGGGCCCCCTTTACCACATGCAGGGAAAACACAGTATGATATCAGAGAGAATATATGGTGATTGGAAAGTTTTGGGAGAGCAGGGACGTCACAGGAGACAAGTGAGCCAGGAAAAGTGGTTGGGGTGACTGAAAAAGAGAGAAAGACATGAAGATGTCATCATTCCAGTGCCCACTGAGTTCTGGGTCCTGCATAAGAACATTCACGTGACTACTGTCCTCACAATAGGCTTGGCAGATTGTCATTGCTGTGTTTTATACACACGTAAAACAGAGGCTCAGGAGGCTCAGAAAACGTGTCAAGGTCAACAACATGTGAACCAGGATCAGGGCTGATCTAGTCTATCCCAAGAAGTCTAAGAAAGACACTCTTAAAGAGCCAGGCCACACTAGTCTTGAGTGGATCAACTGTCACACTTTCGCTGTAAATTGCTGAGACAGTTTGCTGTCTTAGACCTGGACTGACAGACATGCTTGATGGAGTACAGCATCCAGACTCCACAGAAGCTCCTACATGAAACCATCGTGTCTCCACGGGAAGTAAGGGTTCTCCTGAACACACACAGAGGTGTTCCCAGGTCCACCATCCCACAGGCTAATCCTCTCCCCTCCACTCACCCTCTTTACCACATTTGTGTTGTGCAGTGATTTCCAAACCGAAACACTCCCTCCTGGAGGGAGCAGGAACACTCCTAAGACCAGGGAGTAAATAAAACGTACAAGTCTCAGAAGACTGGAATTTATAGGAGTCACAAGATTCCTCTCCAGGTTTATTCAAGCAGTAGCAATTATTTGTTGGGGTTCCTTTTAATGGGAAGAGACTTTCTGGAACTATCAAGTTGCCTATAAGTCTTACATGGAACGCCATGGTGGCAGTTTTCGTGAGTTGTCACTAATACTGGTATGGGCTTTTTGATGCTACTAACTACTACCTGTGTTGCCTGCACTCTGTAACCCCTCATATATCCTCCTGTAAGTAGCCCTAATACATTCACTAAACTAGATTAGGATGGAAATTTTTCTTTGGTCTTTTGTCAAATCTGGGCAAATAAACATCTGTTCTTGTCCCCACTAGCAAAGCCATATGTCTATGAAAAACACATTTGTCTATGAACTGTGTCAATGATATGACTGAAGCAAATGATCTAAGGATATGACAAAACATGATTTCTAAACTCAATAATGCCTCTATTAACCTTAAGAGGAACCTTGTAAAATATTAAGAAAGGCTATCACAGTACAGAGGGCAGCAGATGTTTGGAAAATTATCTTATGTCTAGTGGTGGAGGATATGATAGTGGATGTTGGGGGGATCATTTTCTGGAGCCTGAGAGTGGTAGGGTTTTAAATTGTTCTGTGCATTCCTAAAGTCAAGAGGTAGAGTCAGAATTCTAGAATCAAACAACTAACTAGATCTGTACACAGATGTTCCTGCGTGCCGATAACGCTTTCCTTTGCAAAGTTTTCAGATTTTCCCTCAGTACTCTAACATTTAATCCTCTCCATATCTATAGATAAAATCATCAATATTGATCAACAGAATTTGCCCAATAGTTTTTGTCTATTGCTTCCAAATCTTCACCACAAACTTGTAATTGGATAATGTCACTCCCTGTGAAGGAAACTGCCCCTAGAGGCTCATATATTAGAATACTTGGTCCTCGGTTGGGCATGTCTTAGTTACTTTTTTATTGTTGTGACAAAGAATCATGACCGAAGCAACAACTTGTAAAGAAAACATTTAATTTGAAATTCATGGTTCCGGAGGACTGGAGCTCCTGACTACCATGAAGGGAGCGTGGCAGCAGGCAGGTAGGTGTGACCCTGAAAGCTTCCATCTGATCACAAGCAGGAGGCAGAAAGAGAGCTAACAAGGGGCGATCTTGAAACCTCAAAGACCACCCCAATGACACACCCTTCAATAAGGCCACGTCTCTTAATCCTTCCTAAGTAGTTCCACCAACTGAGGACCAGTTATTCAAACATATGAGCCTGTGGGGGCATTCTCATTCACAAGGTGTGATGATGCCCAATCACAAGCTTGTGGCGAAGATTTGGAAGCAATAGACAAAATGTACTGGGAAAATTGTGTTGTTCAATATTGATAAATTTCTTTAGTGTAATTAGTAACAAAAATGGATATGAAGAGGACTAAAGAGCTTTATCCTGTTTTGAGCCTCCATTTGTT
>NW_026068183.1:784759-875073 GCF_014885135.2 Alexandromys fortis
ACTCAGTGAGATGGAAGATGATGGTAGTTGTGTGTCCAGGCTCACCACAGTTCTGATGATGATGGTTGTGTGTCCAGGCTCACCACAGTTCTGATGATGATGATGGTTGTGTGTCCAGGCTCACCACAGTTCTGAAGATGATGATGGTTGTGTATCCAGGCTCACCACAGTTCTGATGATGATGGTGGTTGTGTGTCCTAGGCTCACGTCAGTTCTGATGATGAGATCAGTTAGTACCACGGGCTTCGCAGGGACTCAGAGTGGGGTTTAGAACACTGTTGCTAGAGAAAACAGAAATAGATTCTAGCCATGTTCAAAACATGAGAACTTTCAAAATGTTGCCAAGCATGGGACTTATTCTTGAGATCACCGCCCGAAAGAACACAGTCCTAAGTGATCCAGCCCTCAAGTCGTCTCAGGTAATAACTGTTATCTCCTGCTGCCATTCACAGTTCTTACTATTGAAGTTACTTGTCAATCAGGACAGCACGTGTATTATGTCATTGGCCTGCCTTCAGAACTTCCATGTTGGCAGCAGCGGTAAATAAATGTCTCCTTCATGGCGCCATACCACACAGAGTTTGCTGACGCGCCGGGAATTCCAGCACTCTGGAGGCAGAGGCAGGGGTGATTGAGGTCTTCCTTGCCAATGTAGCCAGTTTAAGACTAACTTGCTTGGGCTACATGAGATCCAGTTTCAAAAACAACAAGAAAAACCAAAAACATGGCTTGGAGAGATGGCTTGGTTTGGTGGTTAAGAGCACTTGCTGCCTTTACAGGGGACCAGAGTTCAGTTCTCAACACCCAAGATAGGTAGCTCATGCCTGCCTGCTGTAATCCAGAGGATCCAATGACTTCCTCTTGCCTGTATGAGCACCTGTGTGTATGCACACATGAGAGACAGAGAGACAGAGAGAGAGACAGAGACAGAGAGACAGTGCCCTGCATCTGTACAGCCTCTTGTGCTGAATCAGCCTTCTCTACTCATAACATACCATTACTCTGGCAGCTCACACAATGACCTCAGCTACCAGACATCACTCTTCTTGTCATTAGTTGTCCAAATATCCTACTCGATTCCCAGCCCCCCTCGGCTCCACTTGTCAGTCACCTTGCGAAACTCACGGTGGAAATGCTAAGTGTGTTAACTGAGCATGCCTGGAAGGTGTGCTTTGCTTGGGTGTCACAGACATTGGGAGAGGAAAGGGCTGCTTGGGGGAGGAACACTGGCAAGTTATTCCACACTGTTGATGTGGAAAGTGGCAGGAGGTGATGGCTTAGAACCCAGTTTTCACTCAAGAGCACTGTGATGGCTTAGCCAGAGCTACCGCAAAGTCCTGAGTGATCAGGTTTTATCCCCTGTTGCATAACCATGCGCTTGCCTATATCAGGGAAATTGCACTTGCTTTCAAGTAAAGGGAAAAATCATCAAACTTGTTTAAAAATAGAAGATATTGATTGGCTTTCAACATGTCTGCTTTAGGTTCTATTAAAAGACAAGAGCAAACAGGACTGGGAGGAATGGAGGAGTGGGTCAAACATTTGCTGTTCAAATGTGAGGACCTAAGAAGACAGAGACTCCAAATAAGAGGTGGGTGTGGTGTTGTACACACTGTAATCCTGTTGTTCCTCTGCAGAGATGGGAAGTGGACCCAGGAGATGCCCTGGAAGAGGCTGGGTCAGCTATCCCGGTGAATGCGGCAGAGAACAGCATGGCTTAAACAGGGTGGAAGGTGAGTGTGGACACCTAGAGCTGCTGTCTGATCGATGTGTCTGATATGCTGTGCCACATATCGGCAGAGAGACTGATGTGTGTGTATCCATTCACACATCCGTAAATGCAGCGTGAGGTTCTGGGTTTGATTCTTACACAATTGGAAAGCTACTTTTTGTAGTGTCAGAATAGCTGCAATGGACCCAGCCTCCAGGCAGGGTCATGAACTGTCTGAAAGAGAGTATATTTTCTTTCCTATGAGCTCCAGCAGTGTTTCAACTCTCTCATTAGCTTAGATTTAGTCAGTATCTATCTTCCTGATCAAAGGGTCTCACGGGATGTTTGGCTGGTGTTGATCCATAATCTACTCTTGAGACTGTATTTAAAGTTAGTTTCCCTTGGGTGGATTAATGGGGCTGAATGACAGTGGGAGGTGGGTATGAGGGTATGGGAGGTGGGTATGGGGGGATGGGAGGTGGGTATAGGGGGATGGGAGGTGGGTATGGTGGATGGGAGGTGGGTATGAGGAACGTGGCCTGGAATAAAACTAGAGTAGGCTTGGGTTGCACAACTCTTGTTTTCTCTGTCTCTGTTTCTCTCCCTCCTCTCCCCAAAATGCTGTCCTTTCTCATTCTACAGAGGAGTTCGGGTGGGTGTGGCCGACTAGGAACAATAGAAAGAAAGGAGGATTTAAAATGTGTTTTATTCTTATTGTGCTATGTGTGGGGATGTATGCACGCCACGGCTTTTGTGTAGAGGTCGGAGGGCAGCTTTGTGGAATCCATTCTCTCCTTCTACCCTTACATGGGCTCCAGGGATTGAACTTAGGTTGTTAGGCTTTGTGGCAAACGTTTTCCACCCAGTGAGCTATCTCGCCATTCCTGGGACTTAGTGTTTGAATCATGGACTTAGTGTTTGAATCATGGCTCTATTGTAACCCATCTCTATGAACGTGGGCTATTCATCTGTCCACACGTGAAACTCAGTCCCTACCACTGGATGAAGGGATATAGTTTCTTCTCTATCTGCCTCACAAAGTTATTATGATCAAATGAAAGACCACTAATAAATAGGACTTTAGAACTGGCAATGCGGTTTTAAGTGATCAGCACATCTTCACCCTTTACATCATTTAATAAAGAGCAGAAATTTCAGAATGACTATTCAGAAGAGCAGCTTTGCTTTGGGAAGAGCTCTGTTCTCAAAATCCAGTTGCAGGAAAAAGTAGCACAGAGGCTTTTAGCTGCATGGTGCTGAGCCCAGAAAACAATGACTTTGGAATAGCTGGAGAATGTCCAGATGGATGCCTCTGTCATCCAAGGAGTTATTTTTAGAAAAAATCCAGTATCCCTGGACACCGTTATATGAGGAGAGACTGTGTTCTGCAGCACGAAACGCTGCTCTGCTTCTCCTCCTTCTAAATCCAGAGGCAAGAAGCAGGGGCGAGGGACAGGAGCTCCACCAGTTTGCCGTGTAACCTTGAGGCAATCATTAACCTCTTTGATCTTCAGGTTTCTCATGTGACAAAAGAGACGATAATGATGATCTCACAATGCTGGGAGGCAGTTATGTAAGTTAGACTTCATACACTAGCAGAGTCCAGTCATGACAGACGCATATGTTTGCCTCTAAATTGTAAGTCCCCAGCTGTCCGCAGTAACCAGTCAGTTTATAATTCAAGGCAACAGTAATGGCAGGGGATCATTGCTCAAACATTCTGTCCAAGCCTCAGAAATCTATAAACAGTTTTTGGGATATGTGTGCACACGCATAAGTGTGTATGTTTTGTGTGTGTGTGTGAGCGCGCATATGCAAGAGTGTGTATATGTGATTTTGTGTGTGTGTGAGTGCATGAGTATGTGTATATGAGTTTAAGAGCATGTGTAAGCATGTGTGTGAGTACGTGTGTGTATGTGTGTGAGTGTAAGTGTGTGTTTATGTGTCCCATAAAAGTCAACCTTGGGTGTCTCTCCTTAGGTGTCACCCACCTTGTTTTTTGAGCCAGGCCTTTTCACTATCCTGGAACTCACCTGCTCATCTAGGCTGACTGCTCAAGGTACAGCCAGAATCCCTATGCCCGGCCTCCTCAGCATTGGATCAGTCACCAACCCTGGAATCTTTTACTGTGTGTCTGTTCTGGGGACTGAACTCAGGTCCTCATCATTTCAAAGCAAGCACTTTACCAACTTAGCTATCTTCCTGGCCTGTGTAATCATTTTGAATATAATTTATTACAGTCTATAATCCCAGGAATAATGATGTACAGATAGCATAAAGCATGTGCTAATTTCCCAACCTCTTAAAGTACCTTTGCATATTTGGTTCAATGTTTTCAAACTAGTTTCTCTATTACCATAATGACTTAGTTATAAAATGCAATCAAATAGTCATTCATTTAATTATCAGTCTATCTTTTATAAAAAAAATTATAGGGTTTTTAAAACTGTAACTATCCTTCATTTTGAAAACTGAATGGAATTTAATGATTCTCAGAAATGTAGAGGATCAGTTTTGGTCTTTGAACACTGAGTATTTTACTAGTTCATGTACTCGTAACTACTAGTTCTTTGTTGTCTGTAGCGATGACTTGACTATACGTAGCCAATGCCTCTGAGTCAGCAGACATACACTGAGTGACATGCATGATCTTAATGATCTAGTTGATCATCTTTATGATCTTGTTAATCATTAAGATCTTAGTGATCTTGCTCAACTTGAGTTCTCTTGGATTTTTGTTTATGGCGACACTATTTTATCGTGGGACATTTAAACATTTTTACTGACTGTATTATTGAGTATGCTAATGGAAAAGTGTGTGTGTGTGTGTGTGTGTGTGTGTGTGTGTTGGTTAGTTTTATTCCAGCATCACATAAGCTAGTTGGGAAGACAGACTGTCAGTCGAGAAAATATCTCCATCAGATTACTTGTAGGCAAACCTTTTTCAGGGTGTTTTCTTGATTGATGATTAATGTGAGAAGGCCCAGACCACTGTTGGTCATGCCATTCCCATGCCCTTGGTCCTAGATGGTATGATGAAGCAGATAGCAAGCCATGGGGAATAAGACAGTAAGTAGCATTCCTCCATGGCTTCTGTTTCAGCTACTGCCTTCAGGTTCCTGCCCTGCTTGGGTTCCTGCCCTCAGGAATGGAACTTTAAGTGAAATAAATCCTTTCCTTTCCAAGTTGTTTTGGTTATGGTGTTATCAGAGCAATAGAATCCTAGCTAAAACGTGTGTGTGTGTGTGTGTGTGTGTGTGTGTGTGTGTGTATGCCACTATACATGTATGGAGGCAGGAAGACAGTTTTGAGCAGTTGTTTTTCTCTTTTTATTATGTTTTCTGGAGATTGGACCATGCTCTCCAGGCTTGAGTGGCAAGTGCTTTTATCTCTCTGGCCCCATCACCAGCCATTTCTATAGTCTGAACTTGAGAACTTCATTTCTGTACATGGAAATTACATAAACATCTCAATCCAATCAGGGGCTCCAAGAAGATTTTGTACCGTACAGAAACCATAGCTATTAGGCAAATTAATGGAAACCTAAGGCTGTCTACACACATTTGTAGGCAGTAGGAATTATCCCATGTGGTGTCATTAGTCCAGTTACATTACATCTTAGTATATAGGGTGTTATGATTGTTGATAGCTAGAATATAAACAGGTTTGTTTTTAGTAAATTTGTCAACGTTCTTCTACAAATAAATATTAATCAGCATTGTCTTCACTCACGGTATAAATAAGCGATGTTAGCTATAGACACCATTGTCTGTTTACATATGTGTGGATCTGTGCTTATGAACGGACTGAAGACTCATAATCAATCCTTCAGTTGCTCTGTACATTTGTTGACATATGGACTTAAAAAATTAACCATTAATTATAAAAATACTTAGTATATCCAAAAATGTTTTAAACTATTCTGTCAGTAATTCCTACCGAGATGAGTAAACATTGCTGAATATGTAAGTAGCCACCAAGAACGATGGCAGGTCTGCGCTTCTGGAAGGTCAGTCTCTGGTGGATGTTCATCGGCTGTGGATTTCGGTCAACACATGTTTGGCCAGGCCACAATGGTGTGATGGAAACTGCCTGAGGAGAAAATGAAGCAGCGTCTACTTCAGATGATTAGATTTCTGCCTTAAATATACTCCAGGAGACCACGAGACGGCTGAGGCGCTGCCGGAGGCAGCGATGACACACACTGAGGAAATGCATCCAGACTTAATGACTGAAGTCAAAGGATGCCTGCTCCATGGCAAGCAGTGGCTCTGACAAACCATGAGGTAGAAAAGACATGCCGAGATCTTTCTGTGACGCACACCTCAGTAGAAAGAAATGCGATTTTGTGTGAAGACCCAGAAAGACAGGCTTGATTGCGGTTAGTGGGGGCGGGGGGGGGCTCTGAGGTGGGGATATTTTTATTGTTGCTGTAGATTCACAAACTCATCGATGGTTTATGCTGCATCTTGTGTGTTCATTTTAGAGTGTCGCTGGGTCCTGAGACATTAATAGAGGGCTCCGATTATGGAAAGGAGTCTTTTCAGGACAGCAGACAAACTGGCAGCTTAAAAAGTCTCCAAACTCAGTTATCTTAAAGCAGAAGAGGCATGTTTACCAGGGATTCAGAGGTGAGGCTCTGAGACCATTCATGCAGCTTTGTCTTCCTGGTGCACATGGAGTTCTCTCTTCTCTGCGTAGTGTTTCATACTGGCATTGAGGGGTTGCCCAAGAATTAAAACTTGTACATACTAATAAGATGGCATTATTCAGGTATCCCCCCACCCCCCACGGGGTCCTTATTTTGACAGAAGCTGTCTCTACATCTAGCTCCGCAGGCAAGGAATGAGTATTGTTTCCTGGGACCTCCTTTCAGGAGGGTAAGGATTCACTTTTTCGGAAGTCATGGGAAAATGTTTTCTTGCATCCGTTGACATCTGTGGCCAACCTGGATTATTCAGACATGGGAGATGGGGTGAACCTTCAAACAAAGCAAAGCCTGCCTATGGGGCTAGACGTACAGGAAGCTTCTGTCGGAATAAGAACTGTGTGTATGGAGGGGGAATACCTGAAGACATTTAAACTCTCCTGATGGAAGAGAAAGCAGAATGGCTGTCTCTGACACGGCTGGTACCTGTCCTTATCGGATGCATGAGGCTGCTCACTTTAACTTCCTTATAAAACAGGGGTTTGGGGTAGAAATTTCCTCAAAAGGTGAAGTCACAGGTTTGTGAATTCTTTTCTTTTTCAAGCTTATTTCCTACTTTGAATCTAAATATACTCATTGGAGTTGTGAGCCATTTTAGAGGAGATGCTCCCAAGAACGGTGATGCTCCTCGTGCCCATGTGGCTAGACCAGAAAGACAGGGAACCCGTGTTCTTTATGATGGAGAGATTGTCAGTCCAGCCCTATATTGAAGCCTTGTTTTAAGTTTGACTCTTATTTTGCACAGATTTTCCTAACAGCAGGACTTACCTCTAGTCATCTGTATGTGATAATTATAACACTGGCATCTCCACAGCAAGTCATGGCCACTCAATGCAAGGACCCAAAAAGCTTCCATCTGCAGATGCAACAAGTTATTTTCTTCTGGTAGAAAATTTCAATGAAATTAGATTTGTCATCCAAGAAAGTGTCGTGATTTTTGTTCACAGATGAAAATTAAGAGCATACAGGACAGATTGGGAGTTGATGAAAAGAGAAACAAAGCGGAAGAGCCTCTTCATGTTGCTTCACTCTGCCAGAGTGCGCTCCAAACCATTCCATAGTTCAGCACAAACATTGTGAGGAAAAGTGCGTCAGCACAGAGTGGAGCACGGAGGAGCGACTGTAAAAGTGAGCAGTTCTTTTAATAATTCTCCTATTAAATTGTGTGAGTGCGTATGAGAGTTGGTTTTTATTTCACAAACTGACCTGGGAATATCTCAGGAGTTGGACAATCAGGCAGAAATACTGAAGTGATATTATAGATGATACTTAGGAGTCCTTGCATGTTCTTTACATGGGATACAATTTTTAGAACAGTGGTCCATCTAGAACATACATAAAAGGGTCTCAGTCCTTGATGCTGAAATATGTTTGATGGAGGGGGCTGCATGTAGCTCTTGTAATCGGTACCATTTCTAACACTACCTGGGGGATGAGGATCTGCTCCCATCTCATCTGGAGGGCAGACTGGACATGGGTGGGAAGCCCGTATTTGAATAATAGAGATTGAAGTGGAGGTGAGCTGTCAGCACAAAGAGACGGACTCTGGTCCTTCACCGCCACTTCCCTTTTGATTGACAGGCTCCAGAAAAAGGCTCAGCACATTGGTGTGGGAGCAGCAACAGGGATGCAGGCGCTCTCTGCACCTGTGTCCTGTTGGAGCAAACACCATGGGTACTCATAGGCACTGGGGGTGGGTGTCTGGCAACCCGTGGTACAGCAGCTGTTCCTGGTTCCACATTCCCAGCAGCTACTGTCAGAGTCATGGCCAAGATCATATTCAGAAACACAGCAATGCTGGAAAGATATTTTTAAAATGGTGTTTAAGCCTGGGCTGCTTTTCATCTCTTAGCTGTATGATGTCAAGATTCTTCTGTCCCACGTGGCTTTTACCTGCTCTGTTTTTCCTAAGACAACATAATAGTGACACAGGATAGTGAAAATTAGACAACTTTAGAAATTTGGAATTCAGTTCCAGAGTGTGAAAAACTCAGTTCTCTCCCTCTCTCTCTCTCTCTCTCTCTCTCTCTCTCTCTCTCTGTCCCAGCATCAGTTTGCTGACCTGTACAGTGGAATATGTGGTAATAAACATTGTGACGAGCAGCAGGTACCTCACCAATGGTAGTTTTAAAAATAATTCTAAAATTGTTTTAAATTAGGTTAGTACATAAAGTAATGGCTTTATCACGGTATCTTCACATGTGTATTTATACTTCATTCTTCCTATTTTTAAGGGCAGGGCAATACTGGGGGATCGAACCCAGCAGGTCGTGAATGAAAAGCAGGTGCTCACTACAGAGCTACAGCCTCAGCCCTATACTTCCCCCTTCCCCATGTTCCCTGTGCTCTACTCCCTTCTGGCCAATTCCCTTCCCCAGGTAACAACTCTCCTTCTGTTTTCCCGCCAAATGTGTTCCGTTACCCTATCCCCCTATCAGTAACAGCTTAAATATCGCCACTTCCGGAAGTTTTTCCTCTTAGGAGTAAGCGTATGATGTAGGAGCAGAAACCACAACTCCTGTAGGAGTCAGAGTTTATTTTTCTTTTATTCTTGAGGGGAACTAAAATGGTGGCCATGTGTGTGGCCATGTGTGTGGTGTCCAGAAGTCAGCCTTCCATGGCTTTGAACTTTGAACTTGCTCCTGATCTGCACTCTGAGGTAGAGGTGCACACCCGGACTGTCGCACTTATGACTCAGCCTCCGCAAGCCTTCTCATCATATAGGACGATTTTCCTCTTTCTTCCTCTGGGGAGACTGATCCTCCTTCACTCAGAGACGCTCCCATTTCACTCTTTATGTACACACACTGTATATGTTAACAGTCCTGATTGTCTTGTTAAAATCACCATTGAAACACATCCCTGGGTGTGTTTCTGAGGATGTTTTTGAAGTTTTACCTTAGCCAGGAAGACCTGCCCTAAATGAAAGTGGGCGGTGCTATCCCACAGACCGAGTTAGCCAGGCACTCACGTCTCCCTGCCTCCTATGGCACACAACGCAAGCAGCCGCATCCTGTCTCTGTCACCATGCTGTCCTCATCATGGCAGACTGTACTCAAACTGTGAGCCGAAGAAAGTAAGCTGCTTTTGTTAGGAATTTGGTCACAGCAAAGAGAAAAGCAACTAAGAGGCTATGGTGACTTGGAAGAGAAATGTCCTCCCCTCCTCCCCGTAGGATCATGTGTTTGAATATTGGGTCCCCAGCTGGTGGAGTGTTTGGGAAATTATAAAACCTTTAGAACACAGAGCCTTGATAGAGGAAGTGTGTGTGCGCGTGCGCGTGCGTGCATGTGTGTGTGTGTGTGTGTGTGTGTGTGTGTGGTGCAGGCTTTGGGGGCTTATAGTGTCTCAATATTTTTCTGTTTTCCCCTGCGCTTGCTGGAGTTCGTTCTCTCTCTCTCTCTCTCTCTCTCTCTCTCTCTCTCTCTCTCTCTCTCCTATATATGGATGAAATCAGCTACCTTTCTGCTCCTGCCATCATGCTGTGTCTTCCTTGTCATGATGGGTTCTGTTCCTCTGGAACTACAAGCTAAACTAGACTCTTCCTTAAGTTGTTTCTAGCTATGGGGTTTTATCACAGCAACACAGAACAAACTAACACAAAGGTACACAATGAGAATTCATGACATTAGTGAGTGTGTGTTTTATCAGGACAGAAATTTCACTGCTTCTTATTTGGAAGCTCAGAATTACTTGAGCTTAATTTTCACCGTAGCATGCAGCTCTAGATACATGTATGTATGTAGGCCGAGACTGCTCATTTGTTTCCTGGCCACCCAGACCTGAAATAAACACACAGAAACTATATTGATTGCAACACGGCTTGGCCTGTTAGCTCAGCCTTCTTATTAGCTAGCTCTTACACCTTGAGTTAACTCATTTCTATTAATCTATGTATCACCACGACTTTCGTGGTTTACCAGTAAGGTTCTCCAGTGTCTGTCTCCTTCAGCAACTACATGGTGTCTTTCTGACTCCACCTTCTTTCTCCCAGCATTCAGTTTAGTTTTCCTGCCTAGCTCTATTCTGCCCTGCTACAGGCCAAAACAGCTTCTTTATTTTATTAACCAGTGCAAATAAAACATGTTCACAGCATACAAAGGGAATCCCACATCATATGTACCCTTCCTTGGGTGTGTTCTTGATTTTCCTTGTGAAATTTGCTGGTGGTGGAGTCTTCAGTGTTTCGAGGCACACTCTATTGTTGGTCATTTACATGTTTCCTTGTGCAATTCTGTGAGGTTACTTTGCATTTATATCCAGAGTGAATTCGAGAGTCCTTGGGAGTAAGCATACCGTTGGGCAGTCAGTGCTTATCTACAGCTGCTCTGGTTTTCATTGTCACCACCATGGGAGGGTTTCTGTTTCTACAAGTCTTCTTCAGAAGCTTACTCTAGCTACTTTCCTATTATTTGTCAAGTAGATATGGGTAAAGTGATGTTTTTTAATCAGGTTTTAGAATTATATAATTTTTATTCTTCGTAAATTATACATACATACAATGAAACATGATCCTATCTACCCGTATTTCCCTCTCCAAATCCCCTTATTTACTCTCCCCAACATGTCCCCTCCCAGCTTCAAGTCTTCTTTTTTCCTCTTTTGCTTGATAAACCAAGAAGTCCAGCTGATGCTACCCATATGTGCATGGGTGTGGGGCCACCCACTGGAGTGTGGGAAGCCTATTAGTGTCACAATTTCAAAGAAAAACAATTTTTTTTGTCCCTCTGCTGCTACCAGCTGCCAGTAACTTCTCAGTACGAAAAGCGCCTGGTGAGTGTCTCCCCCTTCTTTCTGGGGGATAAGCATGGCTGTGTGGAGGCCACAGCTCCATCAAGTTCAGAGAGGACATTCACACTCCTCCCCATCCTCCAGTCCTCACAGTCTTTCTGTCTTTTCCCCTTGTTCTCGTGCTGGGGAAGGGAGGGAGTTGATAAAAATGTCCTGTTAGAGCAGGATTCTTGGACTCTTAGTCCCAGCACTTTGGCCAATCACGAGTCTGCACTGCCTGTTGAGTTCTCATAGTTCACTTGAATTTTTTTCGCTATTAGTGAGGTTGGAATTTTCTTATGTGATTATTAACTGCTTGCATGTCCTTCACGATGCTTTGGTATTATTATCTGGTCATTCTCCCATTTTTTCTGCTGACATTCCTCTGTATTGTGAGATTCTTTGTAATTCTAGATATTAATCTATTATCAGTCATGAACATTATAAACATCTTCTTTCACACATTTGCTAAGCTGTTTTGTCTTTGGTATCATAATAATGAAAAATATCTTTGGTATAACACAGTTGAATTTAGCAAAATTATCAAGTTGGGGTTTTGTTAAGTATTACACAGATATAAAAAATTTCACAAGTTGCAAGCTTGTGGTCTGATTTATCAGAGAGAAACAAGCAGTTATGCTTGTCTCTGGCGTGAGAAACAGCACTAGGGGTACATTTCTTTCTGGGGCTCACTTTTCTGCTTGTTAAATAAGTGTTTTACTACAGTTTTATTTATTTTCTGTGAGGCAGGATATGTGTGCCATGACGCATGTGTGGAGGTCAGAGAAAACTTTCGAGGATCAGTCCTTTCCTTCTGCTGTGGGCTTGCTGGAGCTGAACTCAGGTCATTGGGTGTGGTAACAGGCTGGACCGCCTCACTAGCAGGATCACCTCACCACTGGGCAGCCTCACCAGCCCCCCTTGTCTACACTTCACTTCTGTCTTTAATACAATCACACTTTATGTGTTTCTGCATAACAAATGACCTCAGACTTTGAGGTTTAAAAGCAACATTTATTATCTGGCAGCTTCAACTGGAAACGGTCCAGAAGTGGCTGGAGTGGTCTGGGTTTGAGGCCTCTCCTGAGATTGAAGTCAAGGTGGTAGCCAGGTCTATGGTTATCTCTGTCTCTGACCCCAGGAAAGCTGACTCACAGGACTGGTGGCCAGAATTTACAGGACATCAATGGTGGCTGAGGAGACCTGAGTCTTGCAACAATATGAGCATCTCAGGTTGCAAGAGAGTTGCAAACTTCTTAGGGAGGAAACAAAGCAATGGACAAGTGGCTAGAAGCTGTATTGCCTTTTTAAGACCTAGGCTTCATTGTCTCTTTCTTTTTCCCTTACCCTCCCTCCCTCCATCACTGTCTCCCTCTTCCTCCTTCCTTTGTATCTCTAAGTCAATCCCACCTTCAAGAAGAAAACACCAGTGTCAAAAAAACCTGTTAGTATGCTTCTTAAACTATTGCTACAATTGTATTTACTTTGCTCATCTTTTAGTTTAGCTTTGTAAACTTTATATAAATAGAATTGTGCATTTTATTTTTTTGGTTTTAAAAATACATTTTCTGCTGGGCATGGTGGCTCATGCCTTTAATACCAGCACTTGGGAGGCAGAAGCAAGCATATCTCTGTGAGTTCAAGGCCAGTCTGATATACATAGTGAATTCCAGGCTGGTCAGGACAGCATAATGAGATACAGACTCTATATCTGTATATGATTTCCTTATATTGATATATTCCCACGTAATTTTTTAATAGTACATTCCTATATTACTTTTTGCCTAATCACTTTGAATACATGCCGGGTAAAAGACAGTGTTCACCCAGGCCCGTGGGAGAAATGTCCAGTTTCTGGACGTTTTCTGAGAGGCTGTGCTCTAATTTAGTTATCAGACTTATCAAGTGGGTGCAGAATAGCATGAACATTGCACGAGAGTGATAAAGGTCTCTGTGTGTGCATGTGTGTGCATGTGTGTGCATGTGTGTGCATGTGTGTGCATGTGTGTGCGTGTGTGTGCGTGTGTGTGCGTGTGTGCATGTGTGTGCATGTGTGTGTTCACATGTGTGTTCACGTGTGTGTGCATGTGTGTGCGTGTGTGTGCATGTGTGTGTTCACATGTGTGTGCATGTGTGTGTTCACATTGTGTGCATGTGTGTGCATGTGTGNATGTGTGTGCATGTGTGTGCATGTGTGTACATGTGTGTGTTAACATGTGTGTGCATGTGTGTGCATGTGTGTTCACATGTGTGTTCACATGTGTGTGCGTGTGTGCATGTGTGTGTTCACATGTGCGTGCATGTGTGTGCGTGTGTGTGCGTGTGTGTGCATGTGTGTGCATGTGTGTGCATGTGTGTTCACATGTGTGTGTAAGAGTACATTACTCTAATTTTTAATGTTCATTTATTACTTATTCTATATTTGTTTACTCATTTTGTGTCTATGGCAGAGGAGGGGCACATGGGGAGGTTAGAGGACAATTTAGAAGTTGGTGCTCTCCTTCTGCTAGTGTGGGCTCTGGGGATCCATCTCAGTTGTTCCTCTTGCTGGTCTGGAGTGCATCATTCTTGTCCCAGGGTGTCTCAGTAAGGAAAGGTGGCAGTTCACAGTAAGTTTTCTTGATACAAAGACCAAGACAATAACAAGTGACCCCTGGACACTGCCTACCAAACCAGTCACGTGATCTCTGACCTGCTGGGAAAGAAGAGAAGAGACAAGCATCTGTGTCTTCAGGCTGCTCTGAAAGGAAATGAAGTTCTCTCCTTTTCTCTAAAGCTCATAAAAAATATCCACAACAGGCAAAACACCCACACACATAAAACAAACTACATTTGAAATCAGAAATCATTAGGCTTAATTGAACACAGCGTTCCTGCATCTGCTGAGTTTAGATGTGGGGATTTCCATCTATAGAGACAGGATGTGATGTGTCACGTGGGTAACATTTTTAATGTTCACTGTAGCACTGGGGTAAACCCTACTTATGTATGATGCCATTAGACACAACATGCTATGCTACTACTAAAGCCGCGTGTGCCGCTCACATACGTGGACTTGGTGTGGGTATTTAGGTGCTTACCAAGCTAACTGCCAGTATCCATGGGTATTGGCTTCAGAGTTCTTCCTGATCCCCAGAGCCTCCCATGTCTATGCACACATCAAACTGCAAGTTCCAGAGACTTAGCCCCATTCTTTCCTAGGATCAATCCCCCTCCCCCCAATGCTGATACAACTGAGAGAATAAATAAGGTAATTTCACGTTTCTCAGGAGACATAGCACCAGGCATGGGCTGTATGCGGGCTTCTGGCCTAGGTCAGAAGATCAGATCACACTGTCAGCGGCTCTTGTTTGCGAATGCACTGTTTGCCTGACTTTGTTTCTTCACTTCTCTGCTCGCTGCCATTTCCTCTTAAGTAAATCACCACCCGTGAGCTCCGACTTACAACACCAGCCAAAGTCTTTCTCCTAAATGCTGAACTTGCAAATCAGTTGCCAACCTCTGTCTGTTGGCTCGGGTTCATCTACACCGCTCTTTCTCCCACTTCTCTCCGGGCTCTCCTGTCTTCGTTGATGACAGCTTCATTTTCCAGTTGTGTGGGCTGAAATCTTACAGTTTCTTATGATTTTTGTCTCTCAGTCTCCTAGAATGCCATGGTGGCTCTACATTCAAAGGCTTGCAACTAGTGATCTGGGAAGTTGGCTCAGTTGGTGAAGTACTTCTTGCATAAGTGTGGGGACCTGAATTCCATGCCTGACACCCTCATTAAAAAAAAAAATCACAAACCCAAATGGCAACCTATTGCAACACAGTCTCTAACTCCAGTGCTGGAGGAGCAGGATCAGGTGACACCTCTGGTTTGGGGATGATCAGTCTAAGCAAAGATGTGGGCTCCTAGTTCTGTGCAGACACTGTAGAAAAAGTAAAATGTGAATGACCAAGAAAGACACTTAGCTTTGTCATCTGGTGTGCACACACAAGTATACACACTTGCACACACCCTCTTAACAGTGTAGACACACATACACACCACACACACACTCTCACACACACACACTTTCACACACACACTCACACAGACACATACACACACACATACACACACACATACACACCACAACTCACATACATACACACTTACACACACATACACACCACAACTCACATACATACACACTCACACACACATATACACCCACACTCACACACACGCACACACATATACACACCACACACTCACACACATACACACCACACACACGCACACACACATACACACCACACACACACTCTCACACACACACTTTCACACACACACTCACACAGACACATACACACACACACCACAACTCACATACATACACACTCACACACACGCACATATATATACACACCACACACTCACACACATACACACCACACACACTCACACACATGCACACACATACACACACACACACACGCACACACACATACACACCACACACTCACACACATACACACCACACACACTCACACACACACACACACGCACACACACATACACCAATGCAAATCTGATGGACACAGTGGAGCCTCCCTTGTAGTCCCAGTTTCCGAGAGGCTGGGCTAGGAGGATTGCTTCAGTACAGGAGTTCAAGATCATTGTAGACAACATAATGAGAATAATCTTAGATTTTTAAAAATATTAGAGGTAAAAAACTCTGGTGATCTCTCATTACTTCCGCCGGAGTCACCACAAGGCACTTAGCAGAATTATTGCTGTAGCATGCTAGTGAGTTTCTCACAGCTGGGCTGCCTAAGTCCAATCTTCTCTTCAAGCCCTCTAAGTGATCCAAAATGAAACTCACATCACCTGCTCCTCTGCTCAAAGCCTGGGCGTGGCCCTAGGTTTTCTTCAGAATCCACATCAGAGTCTTTAAGAGGACCCCTCCTGGCTCTCTGATGCCATCTCCTGTGGAATGTTCCTCCACAAATCTGTCTCATCGTGCCTCAGAAGACAGCCAAGCCGCTCAGCTTTCCCTCAGAGCCTCTGCCCCAAATAGTCTTCCTCGAGAAACAGCGCGGCTTGCTTACTCACTTACTTAACACAGATTTCAGTTTCATTGTTTATTATCTCTTTCTACTACAGCGCAAGCTGACACATTTTCCGTCTGTTCACCAGCGTGTCCTAACAGTGAAGCAGAATGCCTGATGCACTGGAGTAGCAGGTTCTGCAGGGTGTGCGGAGCGGTTAGGGAAGAAGTGGCCTTGCTCCATTTGCTGAGACTCCCCACATCAGCTTATGGTTCACACTATGGGGTGTGTCATGTCAGGCCCCTCCTGTGCTGCCCTCTGAAGGGGGACGTGGCAGCTACATTAGGGAATCAGAGCCAGTTGAAACCACTGGGCACTCTTTCTGCCATCTCTGTGTGTGTGAAAGCCTGCTCAGAGACCCACCCCCTTGTGGGACTTTCTCAGCACAAGGGACATTGCATGGCAGAATTAAAGGTTGGTTAGGTTTTACCTCTGCTCAGTAGCCTGATATTTAAAGGCAAAAAGAGTCTGCTTATAGCACCACCCCTGAAATTAGGAAGTTAGTCTCAATCAGGCAAATAGCAAAAGGTAATGATTCAGAAATAGGTTTAGCAGTGTATGGAGGAGATTCAAGTCAGTGGAGTACAATCATCTTATTCTTTCCAATTACTGATTCGAGCTATGCTCTGATAAGTTCCCCATTTCCTGTCTCTTAACAACGTATTCAACTGGTTCTATAACTTCCATGTCACTTCTGCTAATTAAGGCTGCATTTAATTTCAAAGGCTATTAAAAGCTCATCTCCTTGCCTCCCTGCAGCACAGGTCAGAGCTGTAGCCCTGGATGCTGGAATAGAGGAAGGGGTGCACACTCCTTTGCAATGGAGGAAGGGGTGCACACACCTTTGGAATGTGGGAAGGGGTACATACACCTTTGGAATGGGGGAAGGGGGTGCACACACCTTTGTAATGGGGAAGGGGTGCACACACCTTTTGGAAATGTCCCTCTTTTCCATGGTTTCCACTCTGAGTTGGTGAGGGCCCAGATGGAAAGATGGAGGCAGATGTTGTCTTACAGAACTGGCTGCAAGCTGGGCGGTGGTGGCGCACGCCTTTAATCCCAGCACTTGGGAGGCAGAGGCAGGCGGATCTCTGTGAGTTCGAGACCAGCCTGGTCTACAAGAGCTAGTTCCAGGACAGGCTCCAAAACCACAGAGAAACCCTGTCTCAAAAAAACAAAAACAAACAAACAAAAAAAAGAACTGGCTGCAACACACAGACCAAGCCCTAGTGGTGGGAAGATGTCATTGGCCACACTCTTTTAAGCTGGCCTTAGCTGATATTAATGGCTTTGATTGAGTAAATTTCTACATATAACATACAGCTTGTTTCTAATTGCCATCCCTACTTGAGTACTAAGGACCTCTCAGAAAGAGATAACTGGGTTTCTATTTCAGGCCAGCTTGTGGGCCTTCTCCCCATCCTCATCTGGCTCATTGCTCCTCTAGAACCTTACAGAAGAGCTTCCATGCTCTTTGAGGCCAGTGGGACCGCTGAGGTGTGGTCCACACACTCTGAGGGTCAGAAGCTGAGGCTGTCCCATCCACTGTTTCCCATCAAAGCATATCGTGTTTTAGACTCTCCTTCCTCTGTCAGCTCTTCTTTTGGAACATCTAGACCAGGAGCACATGTCAGTGTGAAAGATCCAGAACATCTTTCTACCCCATGCATGGACCTATGTTAATTTCACCCACGGATATTGCTCCTCTGAGGAAGTCACTACCAAAGTAAGGCAGATAGGAGAGCGCCATTCAGTAGTGGAGCACCCATGGGTCAGTGACTGCCTACTTGTGAGCACCTCTAATCTCTGTAGGCAACTCCTGTAGAGCCTTCGCCCTTTTACCTGGCACTAAGTGATGCACCGACTTCAGGTGGACACTGAGTAGCAAGCCTGCCCTTTTGCGTGAGAACCAGCCTTGAGATACGCTGAGACTATAGAAAGTCAGGCAGACAGATCCAGGAGGGCACAGAATGCAATTTGCCGGAAGACTCACTGACAACATTGTAACTGGGTAGCAGCAAGACTAAGTGGATCCTGGCAATGTGTGTCAGAAGGAGGGACATAAATATTGGCTTAGGCGAAAGTGGTTTCATCCAAGTTTTAATGTACCTGGTTTACTGTAAGCTAATATCAGAGTTGGGCTCTCCACTCTACTGGGCTAGTCTACTCATAGTTTCCCAGGAAACTGAGCAGGAAAACGTGATTAGGGTTACTCTGGGGCAGTTGTAGAGGTTATGACTCAGGATGGCTGAGTCCATAGAGTAGACAGCATCTAAACTTGTGTCCCCACCCCCATTCACAAAAAGAGAAACCTCTGGGTAGGCACTTTCCAGCCAAGGACTGTAACTCCTATCCCCTTTGTCTACGCTAGGTCAATTGCGAGCAGAAGTGACCTGGGACACTTGAAGGTCAAACACTTCCGTAGCCTCTGTGTCTTGTGCCAACACATCTTCCTACCCTAGGACCCTGGTGTAGATGGTAATGGTCAGGAAATGATAGCAAAAGCACGGGATGGAGAACAGAGAACACAGGATCCCCCAGCACTTGGAGGGGAAGCTCTGGCTGAACAAAGTGCTTCCAACCACAAGCTTTGGAGTTTCTTGGTCGCAGAGGCTATGCTACAGGAAGTGTTACCGGCTTGTGAGAGCAGACTCTTATCGTCTCTTCTGGTGAAGTAGCGCCTCTTAAGGAAAGCTCCGGTGCCTACATAGGACATCAGGCCCTCCATTCCAATCTTTGATTTCTAAGGGAATTTAAAAATTAATCAATCTCTCTCTCCCTGCCCCCCATCTCTGTCTGTGTGTGTGTGTGTGTGTGTGTGTGTTTAGATCAGACGACGACTCTCAGGAGTTTGGTCTCACCTTCTACCTTGTTAAGTCAGACTCCCTTGTTCTCTGTGTAGCCTAGTCCATGCTAGCTGGCCCCACAACTTTAATTCTCCTGTCTCCACATCCACCCATGGCTGACTTTTTATGTGAGTTCAAGCTCAGGTTGCCAGGTTCACATGGCAAGCTATTTACCTGGCAAGCCGTCTCTCTGGCCCTCAACTTCCAGCGTCATGTGAACTGGAGATGGGACCTGGATGTAGGTTGGGAGTGGTAAGGCGTGGTTTTTTTTGGCTTCTATGTTGTTCTGGGGTTAATGTATGGCCCAGCTATAGGAGTAATAGAAAATAAAGTTATGAAGTTATCAGTTCCAGGGCAATGGGAAGGTCCATTTGGCATTTTCTGATAGAACTGTTTGTAGCCATGCACACAGAGACCTCATTACTATCACCAGGGCCTTGATTGACAACCATAGCCCTCGACACTGTGTATTGTCACCTGTTTCTTGTCACCAGCATCTCTGGTGACCTTGCTGACTGAAGACAGTGTCTTATGGATGAAAGACTAGAAGAAGTAAGTCATAGCCTGCCAGCCAGATCTGGCTTTGGCTTCTATGACAAATCTACAAAGTGCCTTCTCCTCCTCTGATTGCTTCTGATCTGGAGTGTGATTGATGCCCGGGCCATTGGAAATTGGTTAATTTGGGCCATGACGTCATTGGGGTCAAAAGTGCAATTAGTTAACCCTGATGATCCAGCCTGGAGGACCAGGATTATTAGACCGGTCCTGTGGGAGACAAGAGGCGAGTATCTAGACATCAGGGGAGCTCTGGCCTTGTTTAATTATATTAAAGACTGAACAAAAGGAGATCATAGTCTGGGAGGGGCAGGAGATTCTGGTTTCTGGAAGCCTAGGACCAGCAGGGCAACAAAACTAGCTTTAGAAATCAAACATGTTGGCTGAAAACCAAGACATTACCGGCAACACAGGAAAAGGGCACACTGTTCTCAGAGTTGTGTTGGTCCCGAGCTGCAAAGCATCTGTTCTGGGCCCATGAGTCCTCTCCAGGGAGGGAGAGCCTCACTCAGGGCTGAAGTCACAGGTAAAGGTTACAAGGTCCAAACCAGAAAGCTTCACGGGATGTCCGTGCCAGCAGGCAAGTGGCCATATAATCGACATTCTCTGGCAAATGAAAGTCCCACTGCTAGAATTAAAGCTTTTGGTTAAAACAACATGTAAGGGCATTATTAAAATACGAGTATATTTCCCAGGAGATGTAATTAATGCCTACATCTGCATACTGCAGTATCAGAAGCCTTTCCTCTAAAGGATGAGAATATCTTTGACTGATACGTCTAGCCTACCAAGGGTGGGAGAAAATGGACCTTCTCTCTATTTAGCTTTACTAAAAAAAAAAATCTCAGTTTTTAATCCATATTTATTTAATTAATCTATTATCCTCTCCAAGTCTGCAGCACAATCTCTATAATAATTTGCTGAAGGGCACAGCATAAAAAGCAACTGTGGAAAGTTGTCTCTCCTTGGGTGGATTAAATACATATCCCTGCCCTGTCCATTTCAGGTCTGGTCATGTGACTCTAAGGATCAGCGCTGTGGACCACAGTCCTCTCAGCATGACAACCGTTGCCATCTGTATCACGGCAGCTGTGACTCTCTCAAGAGACCCTCATGATCAGATCTGTTGGCGTCTTCCCCATAGACTCCCACAAGCTCTGTGTGAGCCGGCCTCAGCCGCACACGGTGCCATGTAAGATCAGCTGAAGGGAGGCCTCCACCTGTGCACTGTGGGAAGTTGTCTGCGCTGGAGGGAGACTTCCCTGGGATGCAGTTGCTTCGGGATTACATGCTCCTGCAACTCCTTACCCAGTGAACCCATTGGTCCACTATGCTAGACTCTGGGATAATTCCTATCTCAGCCTGTCTTTGGTGCCCCAGCTGTGGTCAGTAGACATTTGTTATATTTTTCAAGGGAGAGTTCTATAAAATGTGAACGCAATGCTGTGAACGAAACCTTTAAAGGCCGGCGCGTCATCCCATGCCCCTTTCCCCCCTTCACAAGATCAGGTGCTCAGATAGGTTGCTGTCTAGCGTGGGTTTTGAAACAGAACTCAAACAGCCTGAGTGAGGGAATGCCTTGCTGTTACAAGCCTAGGCTGATTAACACAGCACAGAGACAGGACTCTTTCTAATCCTGAAGTCAACCTCCCCTCAACACTCCCACAGAGAGAAAGCATGAGAGAGTTGCAGGAGAGCGTGGCTAGCCTGAAGTGCAATGAAGAGCCCAGCCTACCCAGTTAGAGGAGCCCCGCCCAGCCTGGGAAGCCCCGCCCCTCAGCCCGGGGAGCCCCGCCCAGTCCGAGGAGCCAGGCTACCCACCCGGTGATGGATCTGCTGGAAACTGCAGAGCAGAGTTCACTTCCCTGGGCAGTGCCGAGTCAGGACAAAAAGCAAGTGATGACAGAGGCAAGTCTCTGCATTCCCGGATGTTCTCTCTGGCTTGGTTTAGCCGCAGCCAGTGCGATCAGGACTCAGCTGAACCGTGTGCCAGCCTGGCTTTTCAGCATCCTACTTACCATGAAGTAGCTGGAGAATGCTTCCCTTTGGGAGGGGAACCTACTAGATTGTTTAATTAAGACGCAGACAACACCAACAAAACAGGTGTTTTGATGAAAACGAGGAGACCTTCAGGTCAAACATAACTTTGTTCTTTAGGTCAATGGGTTAGGGTAGAAAAACAAGCCAGATAGCATACAAGCCGGAAGAACGTCTCTGACTGTTTCACAGGATCAGCGACCTCTCTTTGTGTGGGTTTACCCCAGGTTCTGTGCCACACTGGAACACACAGCTTGGGCCAATGGCCTAGGTTCTCAGCTGGCTTCTTTTCTGAGGTCGGGTCACCCAGGTGGCAGCTGAGGTGGTAGCTAGCAGCAGGGACGGTAGCTTCCATATTCAGGGCAGGGAAACAGTGTGGGACCTGTAGAGCCAAGGTCATCATCCATGCGTTTTGAAGCACCATGTGCTGCTGTTTCATCTGGCCCACAGGAATGGATCACTGCAGGCACCTGATTGATTGGCACTTGAGTTGCCGCCTCTCTTTTGACATTCTTGCAATTCAGAGTACTCTCTTGTTCTATTTTACAGTATATCCTTTCTTGAAAAAACTTACAAAATGGACACTGCCCAAGAAGAAAGCCAAGGGTTGGCAGAAATAACCGTTCACATGTGAGAAGCAAATGGCCGCTGCGATTCCCTTCCTTCCATGGAGCTTGCTTTAAAAGTTCTGCGGATCTCCCTTGTGCCAACGGTCCCCCTCTACTATTTGAGGGAACAAAAGCATTTTCTTCATTCTAGCAGGGTAGCTGATGATGGTGGTGGATTTGGCCAACTGAGAATTAAGACCCCAAGTGCCAGTCAGCTAAGAAACGACCAGATCCTGGAAACAGGTTGCTGCAGCTTCAAGACATTTTGTTGCTGCCCTCCATTTTATTTCTAGGGGAGATTTACAATTCTAGAAATGTTTTTCCATGCTGATCAAGGCCCCTGGTTCCCGTAGAGTTGGCCGAACAGAATACTATAGCAGGTGCCAGAATGGTTTCATGATCATGTTTCATAGACCTGGGGGGTTATAGGCTAAATTGCTTTGGTCTGGTACTTCACAGTGGAGCAATGCTGTTTCATCTGTAAAAATGCAATAATAGAAAAAGAAACAAGGGGGAAAACTGGAAAAATCCAAGCAAGCAAGAAAAAAAAGGTCAGTGTGATAAAAATAGTAGCTAAAGACCGAGCACCATGGTATAGATGTGAGGGTCCCTTCATTAATCTGTCTTAGGTCCCCAAATGACCTATGCGCACAAGAGGGCTCTCAACTCAGTGTTTACTGCAGAGACTGAGTTAAAAGGATGATTGTCATAATGTCTACCTGTAGACAGGAATCTTTTCATTTTATAAAATCTCACCTATTCTTATCACTAAGCAATTGGTATCAAATAAAAATGCCCAGTCATGCAACCTCCGCGTGTCTAGACAACTGTGAATGGCACAGGGATAACATGTTCCCACTGTGTGGCTCAAACTAGTGGACTGATTTGGAATCATGTTTCCAATACTATACTTTGGTGAAACAATTCTATCCCAGAGGATGACTGTACCCGTACTGTACTCATCTGTTGCTCTGATAAAATGACAAGACCAGCTTATGGAAGAAGGAGTGATTTGGCGTAGAGTTCTAGGGGCAAAAGAGTCCGCCACGGTGGGGAGGCGTGGCCGGAGTATCGTGAGCAGGGACCTGAGAGACCACACCTCCAACTGAAAATAGGAAGCAGAGAACAATCTAGAAGTGGGGTGAGGTTATAAATTCTCAAAGCCCACTCCTAGTGATGTACTTCCTCTGTCGAGGCCCTACCTTCTCAAGGACCCATAGCATGCCCCTAACAGTGCCACCTACTGGGTCCAGGTAGACATTTCTCATTCAGATAATAGCATCTTACACTTGCTTAGCACATCTCTGCCCTCCTGTGCCTTATGAAATGTTCAGCGTGCAATTTAGATGGCTTTTTAACGTCCAATGTATTTATTTTCTTTTTACTTATATTATATTTTGAAATTGCTCATCAAACACATTTACATTACTTCATTATCCATTTATACTGACTTCTCAGAACCTGCTCTCCGTCTTTGCTGGTCATGAATTGACCTATTGTTTGAACAGGCAATGTATGCTCACGGTAAATATTTTAAACAGCGTGATGGATGATACATAAGACATGTGACTCACCCCCCAGTTCTCCGTTTCTTAAGTTTGTGTTCCTAAAGGCAACTCTTACTATCAGGGTACTGTTTAACTTCCTAGGTAATACCTTTCCTCAAAAGCAAGCGTATCAAATATATATATACACATGTATGCTAGACATTTCACATATACTTATGCAAATTTGATGAAATTTTTATATAGATATAAACATGAACATGAGTATGTATCACACTCTGGTTTCCTTGTTTGGTTTCTCAGAAGTAGTGGTGTGAGGGCTGGAGAGACTGTTTACTTCTGCAAAGGAGATAGTTCAGTTCCCAGTGCTTATCAGGTGGTTCACAATGTAGATAACTGCAGTTTGATTGGATCCAATGCCCTTGACTTTCCTGGATACCTGTACAGACATGGAGCACATGACCATAAGCGTGCACGCGCGCGCACACACACACACACACACACACACTCTCACACACACACACACACACACTTTTTTTTTTATTACAAAAGATGGCAGTGTGGGTATGACTGCTGGTTGGTTGTCCATGATCATACAGACAGCACTAATTGTTCTCAGTGGGTTATTAAAGCAGGAGGAAGCAGAGGAGGGTGAAGGTGGGAGAGGCAGATTTTGGGGGGGTTGGAGGAATCAGAAGGGGGAGTTGGAGGCAGACATGACCAAAATATATTATATACGTATGTGTGTTTATGTATGTATAAAATGGTTAAAGAATCAGTTTTAAAACATTAGAAATGGCAGAATAATATATACACATTTTACTTTTTAAAGAGATTAGCTGAATAAAATACCTTTGGGAAAGCTCCAATCAAAACATAGAAACCCATCTTACTCATTGTAATTCTTATTTTTGCTGCACTTATTTTAAATGCGCTGCCTCTGCCATTTCCTAACTCCGGCTCACATTCCCTTGTACCAGACACTCACACAGTGACCAGACAGGAAATATAAATTTTAAAGAGGCTCCCTCTGGCAGCTCTTTCCTGATTGAAAAGTTTGATTGACAGATTTAATCAGCTGATAAAGGCATTAAACAAAGGGCACAGTTTCTAGACAGTCCAAACAAACAGGGACATTGCAGTGAGCCTTTTGGGGACTAGAACTCAGGTGTCAGGTCCCTCTCCCAGTGCAGGGGCACACAGGCAGCCCGGTTTCCAGCCCATTTTCCCTCTGAGCTTAGTGTATGTCAACATTGTTCCAAAACAGTTAAGATGATTTTAAAGTAATCAGACATAAATTTATAACCAAGAAAGTCAACCTGTGTTTTCCTTGCTGCATGTTTGTAATTGCTCCAAATGTGTATGCTTACTTTAATAATTTTAATTACACAACAGAGCTGTCTTGTATTCTGGCTTTGTCTAAAATGAATCATAAGCATTGCTTTTACTATGTTTACAAAACAATAGCTTCGTATGAGAGCACAGCAGTCTGTGTAGTTGGTACACTGTTTCCTGACGTGTTAGTACAAGTTCAACTGTACTGCTTGAGCTATAGTTTGAAAGAATGACACATATTTAACGCCATTCATAAATGTTACTGGGCTACAAGGTAATTGGCAATAAAATGGAGAACAACTACCACAAATGATTATAATTAGTATTCTCTGTGCTCAGCAGCCAAACCTCCTAGAGGAGATGTTGTAGAACAGTTATGTCAGATGCCCACCTAAAATGGAATGGACCTTTCTCCTTCTTTTGCAGTGGTAAGTGTAGAATATTATTTTAACTAGGCAAAAATGTGTTACATTTGTTTATGCTGCATTGTTTAATGATGTAAGGATGTGTTTAATTATGTACAGATGTGTTGCATCTGTTTCACCTTGCCTGTCTACAGCACCAATTTGGTCTAATAAAGAGTTGAATGGCTGATAGATAGACAGAGAAAGGATAGGCGGGGCTAGCAGGCAGAAAGAATAAATAGGAGGAGAAAGCTAGGCTCAAGAAGGAGAAGGAGGACCAGCCTGGTCTACAGAGCTAGTTCCAGGACAGGCTCCAAAGCCACAGAGAAACCCTGTCTCGAAAAACAAAAAACAAAAAAACAAAAAAAAAAAAAAAAAAAAAAAAAAGAAGGAGGAGGAGGAACAAGGGGGAGAGGAAGGGAGAAAGAGAAGAAAGGGAAACACTTGGGGCCTGAGCCAGGCAGTCATAGAGAAGCAGAAACAGTAAGATATACAGAAGTAATAAGTCCCGATGCAAAAGGCAGATAAAGAGAATCAGGTTAATTTAAGCTAAAAGAGCTAGCTAGAACCAAGCTTAAAACTTAAAAATAAGCTTAAAACAAGCATTCAAAACCAATAAGAAGTCTCTGTGTCATGCTTGGGGAGTTGATTTGTGGGCTAAAAGCAAAGTCTGGTGCAGGTAAACTCTACAGCAAACGGGAATGAGCAAGATAACATGCCTGAATTATATTAGGTTGATCAGATCGGTTCCATAACAGTTTAATAGGAATAACTCAAGCCTCTGTCACTGGTTATTTTAACCAACAAATATTCAGTAAGCACCTGTCATGTGCCCTGCTGGATGAGTGGTCCTTAGGGAAGGATATGGAGGATGCCGGCTCCAGTCGGGTTTCCAAGCTAGATTGGGGGGGGGGGGGTGAAGACGTAATCAGGTGACCGACACAAGAAATGACTGCAAGAATGAAGAGAACAGGACGGCTGTCACGGGTGGACACCACACCGTGGTGCACACTTCACACTAGCGACCCGAGACAACTCACATCGATATTGTAGCTTGAAAGGGGGGGGGGGGGTAGAGTCACACAAAGAGCGTGGGGATGAGTCAGTAAGAGCTGTTCACACAAGGATTGTGGGGACAAGGGGACAGCCGGAGCAAAGGCTGTGAGACATCGCGGAAACTATTGCGTTTGAGATGATTAAGCCATGAGGACCACAGTGAGTGGGCAGAAGGGAGTGTGGCCCTCTGGGAAGGGGAGAAAGGACCCCACTGAACACATCTAGCACATCAGAACGGGAGGCTGGATTCATTCAAAGGGTGATGCCGAGTCAGGCAAAAGCCCCAAGCAGACAGCCAGCCTAACTCTAGGCGGATTGAGAAAAAGCTTTTGACAGGTGTGTGGAGGGTGACTGGAGGAGGCTAGGGGTAAAAGTCAGCAATGTAGCTGTTGGCACAGGCCCATGACAGGGTGTGATGGCTGTAGCCTGAGTGAGTAGTGGCCGTGGAGATGAGACTGGGGCGGCAGGTCTCACTGAACGTCAGAGCAGGCTGTCGTCTGAAGTGACTGAAGGCTGGGGAAAGAAGATGTCAGTCATGGCTCCCACAGTTTCAGGAAGCACAGACTTCAGAATCTCGAAGCAGGAAATTCAGAGGCTTCTTTTAGTACCTGACTTGGGGGATGACCCCTGAGGCCTCCAACTGTGGACGGACGGCAGTGTGGCTGCAGGCTTCATCAGAATGGTGATGAGATTCCCAAAGGCAGTGTTTAGTTGGAAAGAGAATGGGCCCTACCCATGAATTTGTAACATCCCAGAGATGCTCATTCATGAGCAGAGTAAGTGCCCCGTGGGTGGAACACAGCCCTGGGGCTCTATAGAGACATTTCTCTATCACTGACCCTTCAGCGCTGAGGGAATCACCTGGGAAATGTCTTCTTTGGGATCTTTTAGCTTTGCCTCCACCTTCTTTCCCAGTGTCTCTGTTCCTCTGAACCCGAGGACCGTTCTAAGGGAGGGGAGTCATGAGCAGTGGCAGAGTAGGTGGTTGCTGTGAGCAGCCCTACAGTAGAGTGGTACTCTGCCGTATGTTTCCATGGGTGCAGGCGGCTCCTGTGGCTCTCCCTGAGAGCTGCAGTACAAGCTCTCCTGGGCTTCTTCCGGGGTGGCTCAGGAGGCAGAGCTCAGCCAGCCACTGTGAATGCTCTCCAGTAAACCACACGAGAACTGGTAGGGACTTTTGAAAGGCTGAGCACCAAGACTCATGCTTTAAAATGAAGAAATGGATTTATGCATGAAGGCCACTGATGACGTGAAAGGTATTTCAGTCATACTTTGTCAACTTCTGACCAGCTCTGTCAACCAGGGAAGCCCTTCGGACCTCATCCAATCCGAAACTTGGCATGCACATTTTAAGTTCTCATCTCTCTTTGGACTCCTCTGACCACACTCAACCTCCCTCACCTAAGTGTTTTGGTTCTTAATTGATGGCAGTCTCCCCAAACTGGTTCAACTGGAAGAATAAAATGAGGATATTTTAGGGCTCGTAACATGCATTTGTCAAGAAATGCCATATAGATGCTACACTTTGCTCCAGATCTGAGTGCGTGACTGTTGTCCAGAGTCACCTGTAAGTTTGAAACACCGCATCTGTGGATGCTGTGTTGTGAAGAACTGGGTGAAAGGCAGGAGGGAGGAAGGCGGATGATGTTGATTATAGTGAGTGTGGGCATGGGCATTCAATGCATATGTGTGGAGGTCAGAGGATGCTGTGTTCTGAATACCTGGGTGAAAGGCAGGAGGGCGGAGGGCAGAGGGCGGATGATGGCCATTGTGTGTGTATGAGGGCAGTGAGTGTGGGCAGGGGCATTCAATGTACATGTATGGGGGTCAGAGGATAACTTTCAGGACTTGGTTCTCTCTGTGGGATTTAGGCTCTGAGCTCAGGCTGTCAGGTTTGCACAGCAAACACTTATGATGCCATCACTCCAGCCCAAGCTAAATCCGGCACGGACGGCATGGCTTCCTGTGCCTGAGCAGCAACACGCTGACACGTGTGGGAATGGTCTACACAGCCTGCTCCTGTGCAAAGACTGATCTGAAAACCAAGCATTCGAGGATGTGATGAGTTGGGTGGGAAAAGGCCATCTCGGCTTCCCGGCGGTTTGCCCGCAGCGGCAAATGCGTTATTTTCCGAGTCTGTCTTTTCCCGTCTGATGTTTTGTACTTGAGCCATGTGAAGTGTCTGGCTGGCTGCATCTGAAATCAGTGACACAGGCACACACTCTTCATCAAGATTCATAGATTTAGGGACCAGAAGGAGCATGAGGATGAATCCAGAGCATCTGTTCTATTTTTCAAAAACTGTAACTAGAGAGCCAAGGGCTTTGGCCGAAGTTACACCAGGACTGCTTGCCTTTGAAAATGTTTGAGTTCAAGCCCCTGGAAAGTTACTACCACTGCTGAGGGGATCTGGGGAGAATTTTATTTTCTTCAACTTTTCATTTTATGAAATTTTAATTCTTCTTTCTGAAAAAGGATAATCATATAAAACATTTTATGTGCGATGCAGAGAAAAGTGCTATGTGCATGATCATGGCTAGAATGTTAACATGTTTCCTCCTAGTTTTTATGCATATTTAAAATAATCAATGTGTAGCATATATAATATTTTCAGCGAGTTTCTAGTTAGTATATCAAATACTTCTTTTTGTTGAAGCAGGGTCTCATGTAGCCCAGGGTAGCCTGGTACTGGCTTTGTGACTGAGGATGACTTTGAAAGGTCTCACCTGGGCCAGGGTAGTCTGGTACTGGCTTTGTAACAGAGGATGACTTTAGATATCTAATGTTACCGCCTCTACTTCCAAGTATTAGGTTTCAGAATGCAGCACCAACCACTGGGTTTCTGTGATACTGGAGGTTAAATCCAGGGGTTCGTGTGTGCTAGGCAAGCATTCTACAACAAGCCCAGCCCCTAAAATAGGTATTTCTGATGAATATGGAGTATTCAGGCAAGTAGATACAATATAAGTCACTGAGTCTTTCGGTGAGTATTGGGCACTAAGGAGTATGTTTTGCTATTACATATATATATGTATATATATATATATATATATATATATATATATATATATATGACATACAGCTTTCCCAATTCATGATACATCTAATAATGAACTGTATAGAATTATATAGCCATGGTTATTAATGTTAAACAAAACAATAATAGAAATTCAAGAAACAGTCTTGATCAATCTGGGTAAAGGAAAGTGACATAATCCCCTTCATAAAATGTGGTTTACTGAAGAAAGAGATTTGAGGCCAAGTGTGGGGCCTCAATATGAGTGGAGGAACATTAGACAGAAAATGTTACACTATATGGGATCTAAACACAAAGACCTAACAAGGAACGAGAAGCTTCCCTTCAAAACTGGGAGAGGAACTTCATTCAGAGTGAGACTGAAAGGGGGTGGGGAGGGAGAGGCAGGGGTAGCCACTGTGAGGAGGGTGGAGAAATGGGGGGAGGGGGAGACAGTGGTAGCCACTGTGAGGAGGGTGGAGAGGTGGGGGGGAGGGATTGGCAGTGGTAGCCACTGTGAGAAGGATGGGAGAGGTGGAGGTGGGCTTTCCAGACAAAAGTCTCCATAGCAATTTCCTAAGCAATCTAGAACAAAGGAAAGATCAGATTATAACTTTGGGGGTGCCGGTGGGAAGTTTTATATCACAGGATGTAGTTCAATACAGGCTCCATAACCAAGAGTGTGGAAGAGCAAGACAACATCAATTAAGAACTGTAAAGAACAGAAAATTTGCTGGCAAATGGATGGAATTAGAAAAGATCATCCCGAGCAAGGTAACCCAGACACAGAAAGACAAACACAGAATGTACTCACTTATTAGTGGATATTAGCTGCACAGTAAAGGAGGACCATGCTACAACCCACAGATCCAGAGAAGCTAAGTAACAAGGAGGACTCAAGAGGTTTGGGGAGGAGAATGAATCTTGCAATAAAGGGGAAATAGAACGGACATTGCCAGTGGAAGGGGGCGGGGCTGGAGGGAACAGGAGGGATCAAGCTGGGAAAGGATGGAGGGGGAGAGGATGGGAAGAACAACTGGAACCTGGGAGCATCTCTGGAATGAGCTAGAAACCTAGTGCAGTGGAAACTCTCAGGAATCTATGAGGATGACCTTAGCTAAGACTGCTAGCAATGGGGATATGGCACCTGAATTGGCTGTCTCCTGTAACCAGAGGAGACTTCCACAGTAGGAACCGGGACACCAATTCAACCACATACTCTCTACCGACAATTTGTCTGTCCTACAAGATGTGCTGGGGTAAAGATGGGAGTTGAAAGTGTGGCAGTGACCAACTAATGATTGGAACAGCTGGAGACCCATACCCTAAGAGGGAGCTCCCTCTTGAGGGCCTGGACCCAGAGGTGGGATACCCCAGAGACCTAGGATAGACCCAAACACAAGTGGCAAAAAAGTCAATGAAATGATCCCTAGTGATATTCTGCTCTACTCGTGGATTGATGTCTAGCCCAACTGTCATCAGAGAGGCTTCACCCAGCAGCTGATGGAAACAGATGCAGAGACCCACAGCCAAACCTTAGGTGTAGCTTGGGGAATCCTGCAGGAGAGGGGGGAGGAAGGATTGTAGGACCCAGAGGTGTCAAGGGCACCACAAGAAAGCTCACAGTACCAACTCAACTGGGTCCATAGGTTCTAAAAGAGATTAAACCAACAACCAGGGCCCTGCATCGGACTGGCCTAGGACCTTTACATAGATGTTACAGATGTGTAACTTGGTCCTCATGTGAGACTCCAAACAGTGGGAATAGGGGCTGTCTCTGGCTCTGTTGCCTGTTTTTGGTACCTGTTCCTCCTACTGGATTGCCTCATGAGTCTTTTTTTTTTTTTTTTTTTTCGAGACAGGGTTTCTCTGTGGTTTTGGAGCCTGTCCTGGAACTAGCTCTTGTAGACCAGGCTGGTCTCGAACTCACAGAGATCTGCCTGCCTCTGCCTCCCAAGTGCTGGGATTAAAGGCATGCGCCACCACCACCCGGCTGCCTCACGAGTCTTAATAGAAGAGGAGGTGCCTAGTCTCTCGGCAACTTGAAGTACCAAGGCTGGTTGATATCAATAGGAGGCCTACCTTATCTGATGAGAAACAGAGGAGGAGGATTGGCTAGGGTGGGGTGGGGTGGATAGGGAACGGGGTGGGGAAGGAACTGGGAAGAAAGGAGGGAGGGGAAACTGATTGGAATGTAAAAACAAAAACAAAACAAAAAGAACTGTGAAACCACAGCACAGACTGCTGCTTAATTTTCTCTCCCAGAGAGAGCTGCCAGGTTGGGGGAGCTGGAGGAAGAGTTGTGGGGGTTGGCTGGTGGGGTAAATGGGGTGAAGAGCAGGGTGACGGGGCGTGGCCTGTCTTTCAGGTGTGGAATCTAACCTTCTAAGAGTGACAGCTGTCGCACAGGAGTAGGCTGGCGCTCTGACCATCACTACTTGAACTGTTGCAGGGTCCGTACAACTCACTATTGCTTCGCAGCTCTGAAGATCATCATTAAAATATTTACTACCTTTTCCTCGCTGAAAGTAACGCTTGCCTGGATTCTCAAGCTTCTTTTGGACGTTGCATTCGCCTTTTATCATGTAAGGATTTTGATTTTCCTCGTTGACTTTCCTTCCCTGAACATGACCTCCATGACTTTGGTTGCCGGTGTCTCTTGGTAAAGTGGGAACCTCAAGGATGAGGTCTGTGTTTTGCTCATCTGTCTATTCCCGGGAGCTTACCGGTGCCTGACACAGATCATGAATGGGAATGAATGGGAACATGAGGTTGAATATTCCTCTAATGTTTGTTAGGTGACGATGATGTCTGAGCGCATTGTCTGGTTCTCGTCCTTTCTCCACTTACTCATTGATGTCAGAGTTTCATTGATTTTCTTACTTGCTCTTTTGTTGACGTGAGAAGGCATTTACCCTTTACCTGTCATATTTGGGCTGACAAACTCTTCTGTCTATGCATTTGATATTAAAGTGGGAGGGGGAATATAAGTCTAACGAATGCAACATGGTCTGCTTTTTCTTCGTTAAAAGATGTCCAAAAGGTAGAGTGTGTGTATGTGTGTTTGCGTGTGTATGCATGCATGTAAGTGTGTGCATGTTTGCATGTGTGTGCGTGTCTAAGTTCTGTGCTGTGAAAGGCTAGGCATTCTGCTGACTATTTCAATCGGCTGCAAGGGTTATGCATGTGAACATGAACCGTGCTGAGCAGCGCATTTCCAGCCCTCTGGGGCTGGCAGGGTCAGCAGCCTCTCTGAGCAGTGGAAAACATTCCGTCTGTCCACAGAGAGTGGGAAACTCCAGCTGAAAACCACACCGAGCAGCGGAGCAATTTCCTAATGTGTTCCATTTGTAAGTGAGAAGTGAAGAGACTCATTACCAATTCTTGAATCTTTGGTGAATCAGCACCACAGAAAAGAAACTCAGCTGGGCATGATGGGGCAAGCCTTTATTCCCAGCACTCGGGAGGCAGAGGCAGGCAGAATGTGACCAATCTCTTGGTCTCCTGTGGAATTGCCTCTGTCTGGCTCTTTCTGAAGGGTCACCTTTCCGTATGCTCTTACCATTGCAAGGGCTGGCGGTGCACTGATGCTCAGTCCTTCAGAGTAAGGGCCATGCGTTATTCACACTGGCCCACCCCAAGCCTGTCTGGAGCATCCTCACCGGAATATGCCTTTGGTTTCTTTCTGGAACACACTGTCAGAGAAGAGAATGGTGGTGTAGCAAATGCACTCTCAAGTTTAGCCTGCCATCTGCCCCTACTCTGGTGTGCTGGGATGGGGATACCTTTCCCAAGGCTCTTCATGAGGGTAGGGAAGGTATTACCGTGGACCGAAGTACACACATAGACATCTACTTATTGTTTTTTAAAATACGCAAGTATAACTATTTCTCTTTCCCGTCTCCTTTCTTCTGTGTGTTGCGGTTCAACCCATGGCCTGAGGGAGACATCTCTCCACAGAGTTGCAGCCATAGAGGCAGTGATGAAGAGATTCTCAGTGTTATCTGAGGACTCACCTTGGCTATTCTTGTAGAAGCAGAAAAACAAGAAACCCAAGATCATAGTCCTTCTGAACTTTTGGGAGTTTTGTGGGTCAAATGGCCCGGACTGTATTGAACTTGTCCTTCCCTGGTTCACTGGAGGCGTGACAAGATGCAGGACCAGAGGCTCTCACGAGGTTCTCTTTATTTCTATCCCAGCTAAGACGATGGCCACGGCTCTAAGGGACAGAAGGCATGCTGGTGTTGTGACATCAGCAGCCCTGCTTCATGTTCCTATCCTTGAGGGATATGAGCCTTAGTCCCATGCTGTGTCTGCTTCCTAGTCACGTGGTGGTTTTAATGACATCCAGGCTCAGCAATCAGCTAGCTCTCAAGGCAGGCGCTGTGAATCCTATGCTACAAACGTGCTGTGTCACGCTGCTCCATTTCCGTGTCTGTGGTCACTGAAGCTGCTCTGGGTCTCATCAGTGCAGGAGACATTCAGCTCCTCATCCACACAAAGAAACTGACTGTTACCTGGGTTACTAGACCATACAGAGGCCTCTTAAATGGGATTGGATCGCTCAGTTCCATTCTTGCCTTGGGAAGCTCATCTGACCCTCTGGTCACTAGGTTCCTTTATAGACCCTCGAATGTCAAACTCAAACAGATTTGAAACCAGACTCTAACCGATCCTTCAGCAGCTCAAAAAAGATGAAGCTGGGATTTCTGTCTGCAGGGCCGTTCTCGCTGCTCAAATGGATAGGCAAGGTTTGAGCAATGCTAATTAATTCTCAAGGAATTTTCCATCTCCAGGCCTTTGTGTCTCACTAATTATTTTCAAGATAAATTAAAATTGCTCTGCGGTATCTTCCAGCTCCATCCTGCAAAAGGCAATTGGATGTGAGACTGCAGACGCGTGATTACTCCATCCGGTCAAGGAGTCCTACTCCTTCCTTCCACAGCTCAGAATGACAGCATCTTTAGACGGACTTTCTGCCCATGCATCACCTTCTTTATCGTCACCCCTGGCAAGAGAGTGCCAGGGAGCTTCATTCAGCTCCTTACGAAAATTACAGAATACCACTCGCCAACACCCAAGCTGTGGGCTGATGGCAACGCTGAAAGATGAGACTAAAGGTCATTTGAGAAAAACACTCCTATGAAATCCATCAACCTGGGTGATGGGTGGAATATTAAACCAGAAAGCAAACAAAAGTCAGTGTTCTTCCCTTTAAATGGTCAGGTTAAATAAATCACCCGAGAGGGACTGTTGTCAGAACTGTCAATCAAATTACTTAGTATCCACGCCCCCAACCTGCTCGTTCGCAATCTGTGGTAACTGAGAGAACTGTCAGTATTTTACTTCTGAAGCTTTCCCGGCAAAGCCAGTGCTGAGAACCGTTCAGGCATCTGTCCAGCACAGCTGCTTAATACCGTCCCAGCTACCATGCAGCTTGCGGTGGCCAGACGCCTAGACTGATGACTGACTCTGTTTTGGACGTTTCTCCTTTGATTGATCTAGAAACTGATGTCATGGATGGGAGGTCCCAGGGTGGTGTGGAGGAAAGGGTGCCATCCACAGATCGGCACACGGGCAGATCAAGGGCCCACAGTCGTGTAGGAGAGACAAGGAGCATGTGGGCTTATGAAGGAAGCAGTTTTCTCTGGAGCCTGGCCAGAGCCCTTAATCAGGCCCTCCCACAAGGCAGAGTTTCCCACTTACAGAAGACAATGGTTCTCCACCACAGCCTGTTGTTGGCGTTGGTACAACTAGGGATGAGTCGATGGTATATGTTCATAAGAAAGTTAAGTTAAAAAGATCCCCCAGTAGGGAGCTGGCAAGGGGAAGGGGGAGCATTGGCCAAGTGTTTAATTCCCTCCCTCAACAAGCCCTGGCCATCTCCTATGTGTAAATGATACCATCGTTTAGAGTCTACATACATTCTCTCCTCAGCCTTCACATGCCCGCATGCTCCTTGTCTCCGTCGTCTCTAACCTGGCATCGCCACTATTGGCATTTGGAACTTTCCAGCACTGTCATGTGGAAGAGGAGGGTGAATAGTGATTTCTTGGAGCTCTAACTGGAGCCTCTGTTCCTCATCGGCTGGATCTCTTTGTCATTCTGACAAACTGTCTCTAACAGTTCGCTCTTGTTCTAGGTTCTATCTCAGTCACTGGAGATACTGCAGGGAACAAGTCTGTGTGTGTGTGTGTGTGTGTGTGTGTGTGTGTGTGTGTGTGTGTGTGTGTGTGTGTACAAACAACAAACACACAGGCAACGGCAAACTCAATGTGTTATGCAGAGCGAAGGGCCCTGAACCACTACAGAGCAAGGTAAGGGATGGAGAGCGACATTGGGAGGACACTTCGCGAAGGTAGCACCTGAGCATTTCAAAGTCGTGACAGTTTCTTTTCTTCAGGGTCCCTTCTTGGCCTGGTTGCTGAATTGCTCAGCTTTTGGGCACACTCTAATTATTCTTTAGATTCTTACTGGGGAGAGAAGAATTATTTGCTGTTTTTCTTCTTGGTTTCTAGTCCCTCAAATCCTGCCTCCCAATAGGGCTTCCTAGCCACAAGTCTTCACTCTGGTTCTGTTGGCAAGTAGAAGGAAGCAGAGGTGTTTTTTGAACATACTGGTTAATAGATTGTTAGTGATAAAGAGGGCTCTGCGGACACATACACACACACAAACACACACACACACACACACAGAGAGAGAGAGAGAGAGAGAGAGAGAGAGAGAGAGAGAGAGGAGAGAGAGGAGTTCTTATTGACTCTATCCCATGTCAATGGCACCTACTAGGAGCATTTGCTATCAACCAGCTCCCTTTCTCAGTCAACTGCCAGAGAAGTTCCATAATTGATGACTATGACTTCCTTAGCAGCCAATGGTAATTTGCCATGTAAAATGAAACCCTGGCTCAAAGGTCCTATGTGTTCCCTTAAACGGAAACTTGTAATAGGCACTTGCTGGGAGCAAGGGGGTCGGGGAGAAAAGCATTCATTCATTGGTAGTCAGAGGCCAGCGCTCAGCTTCAACTCTATATAAAAACACCCCTTTGACTCCCACCACTCGCAGTTTCAACAAAGCCGTTCCTAAGGACTGGGGACTTGATCCAGTGGTGAAAACAGAGATCACCACTGGCATTGGCGGGCAAGGAATAGCTGAGGGCTGTACCATGGTGAGATCACCTTGGGTTCTGAAGCAGCCACAGCTTCTCTGGTCACCACACAACTCACCAGTGCTTAAATGGGATCTTTCCTGCTGCCAGGATTAATGACGCTGTTGCAAAACCCCAGGGTAACGCCCCCTTCCCTAGAGGGGTGCTTCTTCCCCGCTCGCTCTGGGAGAATATGAGTTCCAGGTCAGAAGCACTTCTACAAAGCCAGATTACCGAAGTCAGTGGTGACAAAGATAGCGAGGCTACTTTCCAACTTTGTCACCTGGCTCCCACTCCAGACTCCTGATCTGAAGAAACATCCAGAATGTGACCAAGCATCTGTGTGCAAACTGTGTGTATGTGTTTACAGGAATGACAACACACTTCAACTAAAGACAAATTCTCAAATAGTTTGGTGCAAAATAGAAATATAGTTTTACTACAGATTATTTAGATAGTCTGAAATCCAGTGGGAAGGACATTCATTAGAGTTGAACTAGAGTTGTTCACAAAGAAGAAAGTCACACGAGTAGGCATAAGTCTGTCATGGTTTGAATAAGAATGGCCCTCATAGGCTCATATACTTGAATGCTTAGTCACCAGAGGGTGGAACTGTTTGGGAAGGATTGGGAGGTGTGGTATTTTTTTAAGATTTCAAAAGTCCACACCAGGCCCAATGTCTCACTCTTTCTAGCTGTTGCCTGTGGATTATGATGAAAAGTTGTTAGCTATTTCCCCAATATCATTCTTGTCTGCTTCCAGCCATGATGATCACAGACTAACCTTCTAAAACTGTAAGCAAGCCCACAATTAAATAATTTCTTTTGTAAGCATTGCCTTGGTCATGGTGTCTGTGGCGGTTTGAATAGGAATGGACCCCATAAACCCGTGTGTTGGAATACTTAGTCTACAGGGAGTGGCACTATATGGAGGTGTGACCTTGTTGGAGTAGGTGTGGCCTTGTTGGAGTAGGTGTGGCCTTGTTGGAGTAGGTGTGGCCTTGTTGGAGTAGGTGTGGCCTTGTTGGAGTAGGTGTGGCCTTGTTGGAGTAGGTGTGGCCTTGTTGGAGGAAGTGTGTCACTAGGGATAGGCTCTGAGGCCTCTGAAGCTCAGGTCAGCTCTGTGACTGCTGCCTGCAGATCTAGATCTAGAACTCTCAGCATCTTCTCCAGCACGTGTGTGTGCACGCATGCTGCCATGCTGCCCGCCGTGACAACAATGGATGAAACCTCTGAACTGTAAGCTAGTCCCAGTTAAATGTTTTCCTTTTTAGGAGTTGTTGTGGTCATGGTGTCTCTTCACAGCAATAGAATCCTAAGACAGTGTGTCTTCGCAGCAGTAGAACAGTGACTAAGACAGTGTCAAGTGTTAGAGTCTTAGGAGAAACTTCTTTTCTGTTACTGATGGACGCCATACTGTGGCCAAATATGCAGCTGTCTTCAGAGAGAAACAAGGGACTGAAAGGTGATGTGTTGATAAGCTGGTGTCTTAATTCTCTGCCAAGTTAGACCTGATATTTATCCTTAAGATGGCTTTAGTCTTGGTTCGACTTCATAGAAGATGACTGTAGTCAAGCTGGCTGTTGGCATAGAGAGGGTCTGTCATCTGACACTCTTAGTTTGGTAAATATAGCTTCCTTCTGTTTTTAAAAAGAAAGTCTTCAGAATAAAGTACGGAAATCTTTGGGGTCAATTGTACATAGGCAAAATGGAATTGGATGCCAGTTGGGACAAGGATGGCTCAAGTCTGATGCATTACGGGTCTGGAGTGAAAGAATTTTAGGTTTTCTAGGGGGTAGGAATTGAGTGTAGACCAAATGACCAGTTGGTAGAGGCAGAGAAATAGATCCTTATAGGATAGTCTCAGAACCAGTCTAGCTTGCAAGCTTGGGTCACAGAACAAAGAACCCCAAAACGGAATTCCAGGTCCAGTATTCGACTCATTATGAAGTAAGACTCAAATGAGCAATAATGAACTTGATTGTTCACAGAATGTAGGATGTGGCAGGGGACAGAGTTATAATAGCCCACACTAAGGTTCAGAAGAATGCTGTGTTTATGCTTCACAGAGAGATGGAATATCCCAAAAGCGTTTGGAGTCTCAGCTGTGCCGAGTCCCGTGAGCCTCTGCTGACAGAGAACTGTGGCTGCATTCCTCCTCCTGAGGTGGCAAAGGTTGCCTGGGACCTGAGCCCCCACACCTTTGCTTTTCTGGCATTTAGAGTCAGAGTTGGCTGGAGAAAGTGTGTTCTGGCAGAGACATGCATTTTCTCAGTCGCTGGGGACACCTTGGGAAGTGAGCACCAGTCTGCAGCTGACTCATGCCCAACCCCTGCCTGGGTCCATGCTGGCAGCAGTCATGGTGGTCCCCATGGGTTCCTCAGTGCGCTATCAGACCTCTGGTGCCCCACTACACAAGGGTACCACTCTTGGAAGACTGGAGGGGTGGTTTTACAATGCTTTGGGATGAGGCTGTGCTGTTGTTAGGATTCACGTGCCATTGCAGGGAACAGCCACCTTGAGAAGGCATACTCGGTGGAGTTCGAGTTTTTATGGGCAGATGTTGTCTGAAGCTGGGGCTTAGCTGTCCAGCAAGTCTTGGGGGTTCTTTCTCTATCCCAAGAGCTGACTTCTTCATACAGGTGCTTATGAAGTCATGGACACTTGAGTGGTCCTCTTTGGACAGACAGTAATCCTGTTTCTAATCTTTACTATTCTACCATGCTGGGTAACCTTGATGATATGCTTATGAGAGCGGGCCCCTGATATGAAGTCCACAGAGTGGAATTTTCAGGACAAACAAATGAAGAGACATCATAGACCTTGGAGAAAGTATTTGACATTTCTGGACCTTGTTTTATTATTTGTAAAACAGAGAGTCAGTCTCCCTTGGGTGCTCAGCAGGCCTTTTCCATCTTGGGGGTCCCTGAGATTCAAATCCTCACGTTTACAAGGACTTTGGCAAAAATGATGACCTGGACCTTGTGATTAGCCCACATACACAATGTCCCTGAGTCTAGGCCATCACAGCCAGCTGGGAGCCAAAATTGGTTCTGTGTACAGCCAGCAGAGCAGAACTTGGAGAGACAAGTCCAAGGGCCAAGCATGATCTCATTTGTCCTCAAGTGGCATCTTTGTTGTCTTGACCTCTTTAAAGGTAGCTGCTCGGCCGGCTCTGTGGGAAGGAAGTGTGGCAGGGTTTTGCCTTCATTTGCAGAACTGAGGAGAAGGAAGGGATGCAGGCTCTTCAGGTGGACATGGGGAAGAATTAGAATGCTGGGGGAGGGAGAGGATAGTAATGAGATGTCTAGCAGACTGACCAGTAACTAATGCATGTTTTATTGCTACATATACTAAAATCAAGGCTATGTGGTGATTTTTTGCCTTTTCTAAATGTAGAAATTATGTGGCCATTAGGGTAAGTCTGAAGACAACGCCAGGACTTTATCATGTAAGACCTGATGTTCTCTGCTATTGTGGATCAGATTTGAGGATCAGAATGTTTGACCTGGAAGAGGCCCTCAGGATAATTGAGTTCTTATTTGTCCCAAGATGAGGAAATGAAAAATAGAAATGGAGAGAAAGGGATCTGAGGAAGTAGTAGAATTTTTATCCGTCTTACACAAAACCCGGGTTTGACCCCTAGCAGCACATTAAACTGGCATGGTGCACACTTTCAATCCTAGCACTGAAGAGCTGGAAGCTGGAGGGTTCAAGGTTCAGTATTATTTTGGCGTAGTGAATTTGAGGTCAGCCTGAGCTACATGAGACTATGTCTCAATTTTTTACAATTAGCGATAAAAGTGGAAGAAAGAAGTAGACCCAGCTGCTGACTATGGCCTTCAGACAGGTAGAGCAGTAGCCTGGGTATTAGGGCAGGTAGAGGAAAGCGATCAGGTCTTCACTTCCCGGCAGCCTTGGGATCCAGCAGTACAGAGGAGATGAAGGTGTTAGCCAGGACCTCTGAAAGACAGAAGTCCAGTAACAAAGCTTCAGAAACCTCTGATGAAGTGAGAGAAGTTGGTTAAGGGTCCAACTGTAGAAAAGCCGACTGTTCCTGGGCAGATTGCTGAGACACAGACCCAGGCCCCGCAAGGACGGAGGCACTGCACTCCCTGGGGACGAGGTAGTGGTGCAGCTGTCGGATCCTAGTCAGAGCCCGGCGGTTTGCCTTCAAACAGCGTGTCGTTTATTATCAGTTTCCTCCAGGGACTTGGATAGTAGGCTAGCAGACAAAAACCCACCCCAGAGAAGGGAGAAGGGGACTTCAGCTTGGCCAGGTTGAGATTACCTCCTACATAAATTCCCCTCAAGCCCTTCCCTTCACCCTCTGCAACCCCAAAGTATCCCCATTCAGGGCCGCATGTGTTCTAGGACTCAGCCAGTAGCTTTCCATCTTCTCCTTCAGTCTGTTTCCCACTGGCATCCGTATGGACCACATCCCAAACTCACTGGATGTCCCCACAGTGGACTAGGTCTTCCTGACCCAGTGTCACCATCACAGTCCTCCATAGACCACAGGCCTCAGACCAACCTGATCAGATGTGGAGACGCAGAGTTGGCTCAGCTGGTTCTTGGTCTTGCTTTGGCCCAGTGTTTCCTCACTAGGCTTCCTTCCCTGAGTTTTGGAATGGTGATGTATGTCCTGTGCCATTATATGAGATCTGTATGTGATCTGCCTTTTGATTTTCACAGGGGATTACAGTTAAGAGATTGTATGAATCTCAGAAGAGACTTTAAACTTTGGGCTTTAAAACATTGTTGAGACTGTGATAGACTATGGGGACTTTTGAAGTTGGGTTAAATGCATTTTGCTAGACAAATGCATTCTAATGACAGTTTTACAAGCTTATGAGGACCAGGAAGAGGAAGGTGGTAGTCTGAATGTAATTGGCTCCCATAATCTCATAGGGAGTGGCACCATTAGGAGGCGTGACTTTGTTGGAGTGGATGTGGCCTTGTTGGTAGAACTGTGTCACTGTGGGGACAGGCTTTGAGGATTCCTATGATCAGGATACAGACCAGTGTCTCAGTCAGCTCCCTGTTGCCTGTAAGATGTAGACCTCATTTAGACTACCTCCACGGACTTTGTCTTCTCAGATGATTCTATACTGTGTTGAGCTAAAAATAAAGATAATCATCCCAGTCCTCCAAGTGGAGGATCTTTTAATGTAATCTTCTCCCCTGAGCTTCTGACCACACTCAGTTGTCATCTTCTGATCATGATATGATTCCATGCAGTAAGAAGAAACAGATGTTAACTCTCTTCATAGGCGTTGACACAAGATTCATGCTTCTTTGGATAACATGAGACAATCGAGCGGTTCGTACTGAGCCTGCCTGGGGTTTGAGTCCTAGCTCCATCATTTTTCATCACTAAGCCTTGTTATTTAACTGCTTCATCTGAAGCTAATAATAGATCCTATCTTTTAGAGTCTGTGAAAATTTGCATATGTCAAATTCTGAGAGCAATGCCTGGCCTATGAATGGCTGTCACATTTTCCTATTGCAACCATTGTTGCCAAGGTCGCACAGCAACCTAGTGGGCTCAGGTGAAAAGAGCAATTGCATCTGTAGGCTCCTGAGCAAGTGTTCTCTCCATTGCCAGACCTGCTCACCATCTGAGAAAAAGAAATCAGGACTATTTCAAGTACTGCCCCATCTCAGGGAAGGCAGAATAGTCAAGATACCATTCACTGTGGAAATCCCACTAATCAATAGAAATATCATAAAGTCACAACATTAAAGCAAAAGAAACAGATGTAATTAACTTTGATAATATTTTATTTAATACCATCTCTCCAGAAAATTAGCATTTCTGTACATAATCAACAATGGGAAAATTTCTAGGATTTTGTTACACTGAGCCTTTAAAATTCAAGATATAGACATAAAACACAGCTAAACCTGAGACACATTTCAAGTCCCCAGTTGCCATATAAGGCATGCGGCTAGTATGTTGGACAATGTGGTGTGGATAGCCTGAACATATAGATGACTTACCATATAAGGCTGTGGCTAGCATATTAGGCAGTGTGGTGTAGATAGCCTGAACACTATAGATGAGTTAAAAATCTGCAGGGGATGTAACTGGACACTGTGCCAGAGGGTTGAAAATTCAGAGCAATTAAAGTAACTTTTTTGTTTGTTTGTTTTTTTTTGTTTGTTTGTTTTAAACAGGGTTTCTCTGTAGCCTGTCCTGGAACTAGCTCTTGTAGACCAGGCTGGCCTCAAACTCACAGAGATCCACCTGCCTCTGCCTTCTGAGTGCTGGGACTAAAGGTGTGCGCCACCACCATCAGGCATAATGCAACCTTTCTGAGTTCTGTTCAGGGTATGGAAACTGAATCTGTTCCACACTAGGGGCTGGGAAGATGAATCAGTGGATAATGCACTTGTCATGAGAATCTGGTGTCTCTAGTACACATGTAAGAACACATGTTCTTTCCAGACAGAACTGACTCCATAATGCTGCCTTCTGACCTCTACGTGTGTACTGTAAATCTCTCTCTCTCTCTCTCTCTCTCTCTCTCTCTCTCACACACACACACACACACACATACACACACACAAACACCACAAATAATAATACAAAATTAAAAGACTTGTATATGAATTTTCCAAGTTCATTGGTTAGCCTTTTCCTTTAATTCTAGCTTTGGTAAATCCGTGCATGTACAAAAGTGTGGTGATCACACTTACCATCCCATCTCTCATCCCTCCCTGGCTCTTGCTCACTCCCCTCATGCTACCTCCATGACTTTTATGTGTGTGTTCAGGGCTTGGGAGGCAGCCATGGCTGCCACGTGTTTGTGATTGATGCCTATGCCATATCCAGAAGCTAGTGTTTCTTAGCACTCCCCTCTATCCCTCCTCTGGCGCTTACAGTCTTTCTGGTCCTTCTTCCAAGATGTTCCCTTGGCCACAGAGGGGGTAAAACTCTAGCTGCTTCCACTCAACAGTCACTTGTTTTCAGCACTTTGGCCAACTGCAAGACTCTTTATTAACTATCATCCTCTGCAATAAGAAGATTCTGTGACCCAGCTAAGAACAGCAGGAGTCTACAGGCTTCAACATAAACACTGAAGAGGCATTTGGCTACATGTCCATTAGTAAAGCATTTGTAGTGTAATCTCCCCTAGGGGCTGCTCCCTCTAGCCACAGGCTTTTAACTAGGTATGAGGCATGGGTTCCCTCCTGAGGAACAGGCCTGGGATTCGATTGAGAAGTGCTTGGTTAACCAGAAACCTTCTTATCACCATTACGTCAGTGGACACATCTTGCCTGGGAGGTCAGGATTGGAGCATGCAAGGTCCACAGCCGGGGGCTTTCTCCCTCAGCAGCCTGCACAGCAATCTTCTGCACTGTGGAAAACTACAGTAATTCTGTAATTCCAGCTTGATTTATCAGTGTCTTGTATCCAAGGTGTTTGCTGTATTCAGGAGTAGGGATGTTCCATCTAAGCAACATGGTAACATTGTTTCAGGAGCCTCTGGGAGTGCTCTCTGGTCAACAGCTCCTGAGGAGGTATCTAATCTGGCACTGGGAGTTTTTCCTTATAAATCTGTGACTTCCTGGAGCAGCATTATCAACTCATACATGACACCCCCACTCAAGCTCTTTCTTGAACTATGTTTTTCAGGTAGCTTATACAGTAGTAGATTTCCATAGGTTTTTTGCTATACAAGTTTTCACACTTGCAACAGCCTTGTAGGTTTTTTCTCTCAGCAGATTCAACTGAAGTAAAAAGATTGCATATATTCTGGACTAGAAAGGTGCAACCCAAGTCCCTCTAACAGGCTGTGGAAGAAGTAGGCAAGAGAAACATGAGGGCAAGTTAATATGCCAAGGGCTCTGAGGTGAAAGGTGACCAGAGCCTGGGCTGGGTTCTTAGAGAAGGTCAAGCCTTAAAGGGTAGCAGAAATTAGCCAGGGGCATCCTGGGAGAGCCAAAGGTATGAGTGTGGCCAGCATTGCTGAAGCAGCAGACAGGATGTGCTTCTCAGAAGCTGATTTTCAGACTAAGCCCAGATGTGCCCTGGAAGGGCTTCTGAATCTTGTCCTGCAGGCAATGGGGCACCATCAGTGTAAGTAAGTCAATCCCATATACAAAGAATAGCAGCAGCCAACATTTGTGAGATGGATACTTTGGGGCATTGTACATATTTGTTGATACTCTTAATCCTTTACAATATCCATATATGGATGGGTTGATATTATTCCCAACTGACAGTTGAGGATGTGAAGACAAAGCGTCCTTACCATGGCAACCCAACTCCTGCATTGTGGAACCGGGATCTCAGTCTAAAAAGTTTGGTGTTTGAGATCCTTCTCTTAGCTATTCTATAAGTAGCTTATCATTTATAGTTTCATAGCCATCTTTTTCAAAGGGAATCTTAGGTGCTTTATAATAAAATCACAAATATCCATATTAAACTTAAAGAGAACAAACAGAAAAATAATGGCATTTTTGTAGCACAAATTCAGGGCCAGGAACTCTGGTCCCCACCTGAGCTATCAGAAAAGCATGTCACTGTCAGGTTGCAGGCTTCTTCCTCCTTCCAAGTGCAGAAGGACACACACAGTCATCTGAGAGAACCTAGCAGGAGTACACACACACACACACACACACACAGTCACCCAGAGAGAACCTAATAGGAGTACACACACACACACACACACACACAGTCACCCAGAGAGAACCTAATAGGAGTACACACACACACACACACACAGTCATCCAGAGAGAACCTAGCAGGAGGACACACACACACACAGAGAGTCATCCGGAGAGAACCTAGTTTCTTTTTGTCCAGTTTATTGTTAATCTCTGACATTGTGACATTACACATTAGTCTTCTAGATGTTATGTAACAAGTAACTCCAAGTTTCATGGCTTAAAATTACAGCATTTTATTTTGCCACTGTTCCAGAAGCCTAGTGCCCACCATCACGATGCGGGGACCTCTGATGGGCACTGTTGTTGTTTATTTTATTCTTTGCTCTTTCTCTGTGTTCTTTTTTTCTCTCTTGGGGACCCAGTTCCCAAATAAAGAGGGCTCTGCCACCCAGCTCCCAAATAAATCACACACATGGAGGCTTAATTCTTTTTTTTTTTAAATCTTAAATTATCCCAACTACCTTTTGCCTCTGGACTTGTTCCTTGTCTTACTTCTGCCTCTCTTACTTCCACTCTTACTCTGTGGCTGGCTGACTGACCTCTAAAGTCCTCCTCCTTCCTTTCTCGTTCCTTCTCCTTTTTCCTCTTAGATTTCTCTTCCTGTTTATTCTCTCTGCCTACCAGCCTGTCTGTCCTTTTTCCTGTCTGGCTATTGGCCATATTAGACCATCAGGCGTTTTAGACGAGCAAAGTAACACAGCTTCACAGAGTTAAACAAATGCAGTATATACAAAAGTAATACACCTTAAAGGAATTTTCTACAACAGAGCACTCTGTTCTAGGCTTCTCTATCAGTTCTGGTAGCTGTAGACAAGCTCTGGCCTTCCGTGGATTGCTGGTATATTACTCCAGTCTTGGCTTCTCTGGTTCTTTTATCAAAATTTCCTCCTTTCTCTCATAAGGCTATCTGGTATTGGACTGAAGGCCATTACCAACCCAACATAGTCTTTCTCAAGAGCTTTAGTTATATTTACAAAGACTCTGTTTCCAAATAAATTCTCATTCCCAGCTAGCCGTCATTAGGACTTCAGCATATCATTTGAGGGGGTCATTCTACAAGACTATATATAAGGCATTCAATAGCAATTATGCAAAAAAATCAGAATTCTTAAGATAACTATTTATCACAGTGATAAAAACCATTTCTTGCAATAATGAAGCCAAAGGTAGACTTTTGATTGCAATTTAGCCCACTTGAGATAGGAAGCTGCACCTAATTGGACCTCCAGGGGTTTATTTGTCCTCTGGAAAGAGCTTCCAAATAGAATGCCATGTGACATTTATCGCTGTAGTCATGAGAACTTCACTGTGAGTGGACTCAGACAGTGTGCTGGGATATTAGGAGGAAGAAGAGTTTAGGCTGTTCTAATTCAGTTTCTGTTGCTATGATAAATTCCATGACCAAAAGCAACTGGGTAGGAGAGAGTTTATTTTAGCTTCTAGGTTACAGTCCCATCAAGGGAGTCCAGGGAGGCAGGAACACTAAGGCAGGAACTAAAGCAGAGGCTCTGGGGAATGCTGCTTACCGTGCGCTTCCAGGCTCCTCCTATTCAGCTACGTTTGTTATACATCTCAGGACCACCTGCCGGGGCTGGTACTGCCCTAGGGTGCCAGGCCCCCTCTATCATTTAGCAATCAATAGAATATTCCACTAGCATATCCACGGGATAATCTGATGGGGGCAAGTCTTCACTTGAAGCTCCCTCCTCTCAGATGTCTTTAGTTCGTGTCAGGCTGACCAAGGTCTCCTGGAAGGCTGCTTGATCAAGTAAACAAGGTCACAGCTGGGCTTGCAAAAGACTTATCAGAGAGCTCTTCTCAAATACAGAGGGCCCAGATGCACCCAAGGCAAACAGCATTGACTTCTATTGTTCCCTACACTTTAAAAAAAAAAAGATTTATTTTACATTTGTGTGTGTGTGTGCAAGGCAACCATATGTGTGTATAGGTGACTAAAAAGGCAACAATAGGGGATCAGTCCCTCAGTTGTGAGCTGCCCAGTGTGGGTGATGGAAACTGAACTCTGCTTTGCCAAGAAGTTGGTCAAGATGGTTTCTTGTCTCATTAAAAGAAAAACTCTAGTACTGGAAACAGCACATTATTTCAGTGGATCAGTAATTAAGGGACAACCCAGCTGCATAGTTGTGGCTTAGGAACTCTCATGCAGCTAGGTCTGCCAGGCAGTGAGCTGGACTAGGGCAGGGGAGCCGTGACAACTAGAGATGGCAAGCGGCTCTTCTTCCTCGGGGAGTCTCAGGGCCTCTGTGTGGCCTCACAGGAAAGTCTGTCCCAGGTGGGCTTGCTAGATCTGTCTGTGAAGTCCATCCCAGGCTTCCTAGGCCTCCCCCAGAAGTCCATCCCCGGCTTCCTAGGCCTTCCCCAGAAGTCCGTCCTGGGCTTCCTAGGCCTGACTCACTTCTTGCAGAGCAGCTCAGTGTCCCAAGTATTTCGAGAAATGTAGAGAGCTGTGCCTCAGCCTTGGGAAGTCATAAGACGCCATGTCTCTTCTCTATTAGCCAAGGCAGTGAACAGGCCTACTCCATTCCAATGGAGGCAGGGAGGAAGCCGGACTCCATCTCTTGGTGGGGAAATCTCTGGGAGGGCATGAGGTTGGAAATATTGTTGCAGCCATTTTGGGAAGAAGCAGTCTGTGAGTGTAAGTTTTTCTTCCGAACTGTAATTTACATATTTGTTCTCTCTTCAGGATCTATGGTGCAGCACCATGATAGGAAACTTCAAGTGGCAAGAGCTGGAGGAGGGGCAGAGCAGACTCAAGTACAAACTCTGGTTACAGAGTCAAGGTTGGAAGCTTCGTTCACACCTCCAGCCTTTCAGTCAGGACCACTGAGCACCTTCCATAGTCTGGTGCTGGTATCAGATACAACAACAATGGCCGAACATAGCTCCCTCCCATCACGCGGCTCACAGTTCCATGGAGACCTTTCACTAACTGGGCCTTTACGCACCAGGCTCTGCTTTAAGTACTTTACATTTGCAAACTTCTTTAATCCTACAGCAACTCCGCGAAGTAGCCTTTTCATCCCGTCAGGCTGGCACAGACACCTTGAGTGGTTTGCTCAAGGTCACATAGGTTGCAGGAGGCGAAGCCTCAGGATGCACCTGCTCCGGCCTCAGCTCATCGGCTCTCTGAGCAGAAAGGGAACTTCCAGGCATCTTGTTCCCCCACCCCCATTCTTCCACAGATGTGGACCCAGAAGTACGCAGATACCGTTTATTAGCGAGCTGGTACTGGGGCCTTGTCTTTCAGAACTTCTCTGATGTCACCGTGTTCTTGGATCCTCTGGGCAAAGAATGCAGTATAAATGTGGGCTGCTAGGCACCTCCTTATGTTCCCTCTGTACCTTCAGTGATAGGTCTTTGGGGCCAAGCATGTTAGGACTTGGATACTAAATGGTGCAACAGGCTCAGGTATTTGCACTCGGTGCCCTGCTGGCGGGCACTTTTTGGGAGATAGCGGAACCTTCAGGAGATGCAGATAATCTAGAATTGCAGTTCTGGAGGAGGGATTTATAGAGTTACTGCCTACCAGTTCCTGACTCCTCCCCTCTTCTCTTTGTCTCCAGCGGAAAGCCAGCCCCCTCATACCACCCCAACTGTACGCTGTTCCTGCCCCCGCACCTTCCCTACCACAGTGGACAGCTGGCCCCTAAACCACATCCCGATATAAATTCTTCTTCCTTAAGGCATCACTTCTATATCTTTTCTCACAGCAACAAGAGTGGTTACAGATGGCTTCCACAGCTGTTGCTCTTGCCGTGTCTACGTGGTCTTCCTGCTCTGGCTACTGTGGATAAGAAAATGCCCTCCTCAATCCCACACGACTCCTCCACATTAGAAAGTGCATCTTCTGCCTCTGGTTATTTGTACACACAGATGCTCCCTGAGGGTGGCTGTGATCATCGCCATCTTTGTCATATTTTATCTCCCCTAAGCCATCAGTGAACCCAGTTCCCACATGACAGTGTCCCTGAGGGTGGGCAGAGAGCCTGCAGGGGACTCCGTCTTCCTTCTCAAGTAGTTTCCCTGTGCATGAGAGGCCACGGAGGGAGAGCTCCAGGCTGGTGTTCTGCATCCCCACTAGAACACTGTGGTCCCCAGTGGTCTGTACACTGCTTTATGTTTGAGGTTGGAGATGGGACCTCTCAGCTTTGTGCCGCAGCTACCATGCCTGCCTATTCCTATGCCTCCCCCACCACTAGAGAACTTCCCTCTGGAACTGTTAGCCTCCACAGAGTCTTCTGTGAGTTGGTTTTCATCAGTGTTTTATCATATTGATAGAAAAGTAACTAATAAGCTATTCGAGTCTTTGGGGGAAGGCACCTGGGCTCATCCCCGGAGACTCTGACATAGCTTGTCTGGGACACAACCTGGGCACTGGAAATATAAAGTCTGTGCAATTCTAGTTTTCACCTACAACTAAGAACTGCTGTGTTAGGGCTGGGAGACGCTGAAGTGGGTAAACCATTTCCCTCACAAGCACAAGGACCTGCATTCGATCCCCTAGGAACCTTTAAAAGGTTGGGTTTGGGGGCATTGCTTGTAATCCCAGCTAGGGAGGAAGAGATGGACAAACCTCTGGGACTTTTTAGCTGGCAAATCTAGACTCCTCAGTAAGATTCAGGCCAACGAGAGAACTTGTCTCAAAAAACAAGGTAGATAATGACTGAGAAACAACAGCCCACAAACATGTTCACACACATGTACCTGCACACACATATGGAGAGAGAGATGGGGGAGGGAGAGGAAGGTAGGGAGGAAAAGAGAAAGAGAGAGAGAGAGAGAGAGAGAGAGAGAGAGAGAGAGAGAGAGTCTTTGATCTCCATCCTGTGGCCTCTCAGCATTAGCCAGTTCTCAGAGACACTTACAACTCTGGGTTTTCCAATTCTCTTACTCTTGATCAGAATGTGTACAGTGTATCCATATGTACAGTGGTCTCTAGCTCGGATTGTAGGACTCTATTTTAAGGTCCATTCTGGAAGACTTTCTGGACCCGGTTGAGTGCTTGCCCTCCATGCTTCTGTGGACTCTAGTCTTTCCTCTTCACAGAAGAGACCACCGGCAACTGCAAACTGGGCTCAGGAAGGAGTAAAGGAAGACCCCAGGGGTTCATTTCTCCTGGACCCACACTGTGTGTCCTCACACTATTCCAGCATTCGAGGACAAACTTTGTGACCAAAATCTCTGCAATGTCCTTTGATGGCTTAGCAAGGAATAGGATGCTTCCAGAAGATGCCCCTTCCCCCATCCCACCTGCAGGCATTGTTTAAATCTGTCATGTGTCAATCTATAAACTTCTCCCCAAGGGCCAGTTTCTGCAGACAGCTGTGCAATATGAAAATAATCGTAGTCTGTCCACTCAGATCAGCTGTGGGGACCTCAGCCAGAGCCAGAGGGGACAGTTGAAGAATTCTCCATGAGTTGTGCAGCCTAAAGATAAGGAAGGTGGCACATAAGGGACAGTGCCTCGCTGCCCAGGGTCACACAGTGAATTGGTGGCAGACCTGAAACTCAGAACCATTTCCCAGCTCCAAGCCCAGCTGTCCTTACATTCAAGTTTTCTTGGGAAAGTTCCCCAAATGTCAGAGCTGGGGGCCTTCTTTGTGATCCCAAGGCTAAGGCAACCCTGTGTGAGCAAAACCCTGTTCTGTGGCTTGAGTGTGAAAGTCCCATGTGTTTGAACATTTGGTTTCCAGTTGATGGTGATGTTATGGAAGCTTGTAGAACATTCATGCTGGGGAGCCTTGTGGAGTCACTGGGTGGCTTTGACATTGTTAGCTCGACCTCATTCCTCATCTGCCCACTGCCCTTTGACTGTAGATGTGGTGTGACCAGCTTCCCCATCTTCTTGCCACTATGCCTTCCCTGTATGCTAGACTCCATCCATTCTTAAACCAAGCCCTTTCTCCCCTACATTGACTTTTGTAAGACATTTGGTAAAGGCAGTGATAAAGGTAACCATCAGTGAAGACGGAGGTGGAAGAGCACAGAGAGCTGCATGTCACATCCTAGATATAAGTGCCTTTTAGGGCATCCGCACTCCCAGCACTGAGGGAACTCTTTGAGAAAGTTTGTTTTCTAGAAACCGCATTCAAGATCCTTCATGAGGTTTTAGCAACCTGAAAGTCCAACTCCGAAGCCACTATGCAGGGTAGCTCAGAGGGGACTTCTCAGCAGCTAGGAATGAAAGATTTCTATAATAACTTCTTCATACATGATCTGAAGGTTATTTTCTTTTATTCTATTCATTTTAATTCTCTAGCTTTAATTCTTTAGCTCCAATTCTGTAGTTCTAAATCTTTGGTTATAATTCTTTTACTTTGATGTTCATCTATCTTAAATACATATTTACAGGATGTTTGAGACAATAAGAAAAAGAATTATAAGAGTTACATATTATTGGTCACAACACATTCCTTGGGTAAGCGATAAGGAGCAGAACCACTTACCATGGCAACACAAGGTTTCAAAGTTCCTGTTGTAAGACTGTGACCAGAGGCTGGACACAGTGCCTGGGTGAGACAAGCTGCAGAGAGATCTTCACAAAGAGTCAGGTCTTATCAGCCAGATTTGCCAGGCAAAGAACTGGCATGAATTTTAGGTTGCTTTGTGTTAACAACCTTGGTTAGACATCTACAACTATGGTCTTGTGCATATCTGTAAAGTTTTAAACTTAAGATCCATGTATACAAACATTTAGTTGAGTTTGAACTTGCTCTGAGGTAAAAATGAGCTAATTGTGTGTAGTTTGAGTAAAATAAACAAAGCAGGTTTTGAAGTGTCTTACAGTCCTTGTGGTACAATAGATCTAGTTATGAAACATATCCTAGTATATTTTCTATCAAAATTATACAACTTAACGGGAAGTCATCTTCCTGACCATTGATGAATATATGTGCCCATAATCATGAGAATACACATACATATCATATGAGATTACACATTACAATGCGGGTATTGGGGAGACATTAAAACTGCTTTAGCACAAGGGAAATTACAGACAGGAGCAACAGTTTCCAGAGCCGGTGGTCCCACAGGCCCTGCCCAGACAGGATTCTCCTCCATCAGAATCATTCCTCTGATGGGTTGACATCTGAACACTAGCTGTCACCTGCTCCAACTTCCAAGGCCTTTGACTAGTAGGGCATTTTAAAGGAAAGATGGCAGTCGGGGAAGCCCTGATATAGGGGGTACGGAGCAAGGCTGCAGAACTGGATGTCGATGCCACCTGAGGATGAAGGGAAGGAAGCTGAGGCCTTTGCTTCTTTAAAAGGAGTTTTTAACCACCTGGTATTACCCTTTCTTACTGTCTTTACTGCATGTTATACTATACCAACATGCATATTTGTTAGCATATACAAGTGCATACATTATATGCTAGGGTTTGCATATGGAGGACAATGTGTCTTCCTTCCTCACTCCGTCTCTTTCTCCCTTCTTCACTTTCTTCTTTCCTTCCTCCCCTCCCCCCTTTTTTTCCTTTTTGAGATTGGGCGACCTTGTTTGGTAGTATGCATTCTGAATCCATCTATTATCCTATTGTTGTTGTTGTTTGTTGGCTTATTTTTCTTCAGGGATGTGCAGTGTTCTGTATGTGTGCCTGATTTTAATTATCCTTCCGTCTGTTTAGGGGATGAGGAAAGATGGAACGGAGGCAAAGGGTAAGAGTCATGAAAGAAGCTTTAAAGCTAATTGTTTTCCTGGTTTTGACTCTGCCATGGATTTGTTGTTCTGTTGTGGATAAGCGAATTAAAATGCAATTGATAGTGAAGGTATAAAATAACAGGATTTAGCTCCAGGGCCTCAGGATGGCCTTCTAACTAACTGTACAGAACTTCACTGAGATGCACAGGCCTTGGGTCTGGGTGAGAGTTTTTAAATTTGCAAGTTCTTTATAATCAAATATTTTTTACTTAAAAAGTATTACACTTATTTATTTAGGTGTGTGTGTGTGTGTGTGTGTGTGTGTGTGTGTGTGTGTATGTGTGTGCGCGCACTGTGGAGAACAGGGGCAGTTTGTGGGTTCTCTCCTACCAAGTAGGTTCTGGGTATCAAATTCAGATTGTCAGGCTTGATGGCATTGATTGCAGGCTTTGCCCACTTAACCATCTTACTTGCCCAGCCTTTACTTCCAAATCAGAAATCACATTACCTAGCTACCTCTGGGGGAAGTGTATCACGCACATGACAGCATCAAAGTAGTGACGTCACCCACAGACACATTCTCTAAAAGAGACGGGGAGCTGTGTTATGTACCTTGGTCAGTATGTCTAAAGGGAAGAGGTCTCAGCTAAATAACTGAACATCTCATGAAGCACCTACAAGCCCATCACCCACTTGCTGCTCTGTGTTTGCCTTGTGACCTGTGAAGTGTGGTTAGTGCCTCTACCCCCTGTGTGTCCTCCCTATAACTGTGAAATGTGGCCAGTGCCTCTACTTCTGTGTGTCCTGCCTACAACTGTGAAGTGTGACCAGTGCCTCCACCTCTGTGTGTCCTGCCTATAACTGTGTAGTGTGGCCAGTGCCTCCACCTCCATGTTGTCCTGCCTATAATGGACCTCAAGTTCTGCCTCTTAGCACAAATTCTTAGACGGTTAACAATTCTCCCAGTTGCCTTCCTCCAAATGATAGATTTACTTTTTTTTCCTTTCTGTAATCTAATCTAAAGTCTTATACACAGCCCTGGTATGTAATAATCTTTAGTAAACGCCTTTGAGTAGACGCATCTCACGGTTCTAACTTGAAGCTCTGCTTTAGCATTGCAACATTTTCTCATGAATTGCCAAGGAGCTTGGTGTCCCATAAGACAATAACAAGGAGCTTTCTTGGATAAAGTTACTTTCAGATACACAAGAAGAGAGCTATGATAATTTCCTTTCCTTGATGTTTGTCTTAAGATATGTCTGTCCCGCGTAGAACAGGCTGGCCTCACGTGCTGTGCAGTAAGGATAGCCTTGAACTTGATTCTCACGCCACCAAGTCCTGAGACCTCCCAGGTCCTGGGACCACAGGTGTGAACTGCAATGCACAGTTTTCCGTGGGTTTCTTTTAGCACCAGCCTCTGTCAAATTGGACTTAAGGCTTGCTCTGTGCGAGAGAATTCATGCCTCGTCCTGTGAACCCAGTCAAGCACCATGACTGGAGAGATCATGGAACCTCGAGAAATTACTACAGCCATTTTCCTAAATCAATATAATTTCTAACTGTAATCTAAATAATTCTCATACCCACAGCAAGTATAGCTTTTACCCCTCCCCAACGAAGATACTTCTTTTTGCATGTGACTAGTATTAAAGACCACAACTGGTAGAAATGCGGAGAATAAGTAGCTGTGGGTGCCCCACTCCAACTAACACAGCTGCCGGGTAATACCTAAGACTCAGTGGAAATCACAGAAGAGAGGGCAGAAAGATTATTAGCCAGACAGCCAGGACACCTGCTGCTAGATAGTGTCTTCTAGACACGACGGGGAAGCCACACCTGCAGCTGCAACCAAATGACTCACTAAGACTTGCATAATGACAACACCAGTTGACACGCCAACACGGATGGGGAAAGTTTCATAAAGTCCCACTGCAAGATAAAGACTACAGGATCTAACCAATAGCTACCAAAAGAGAGGGACAATCAGTGTTCTACAGGGACAAGCTCTCTGATCAATTATGCAATCTCAAGTGGGCAGTCCTGAACATATATACTGAACAACAACACTAAATGAGTCCAGTAAGATACTGTGTATTTTTATACAAATATGTATTTATTTATATATTTACTAAATAAATGTATATTAGGATTTATATATCATATATTTTCATGAATTTGAGAGGGAGGGAGTGAGAGTTGGAGTGGAAAGGTATAATGGGTTTGCTGCTTGTCCCTGGCAGCTTGCTGCGGCAAGCAGCCAGTCCCAAGCAGGGATGGCGCATGAGACCACGCGGCAGGTCTCCTGGTCTCCACGTGACCGCAGCGGTGGGTGGGCAAGAGAGACAGAGACATGGATCGGCATGCCATGCATAATGAGGTTAGATATTTATTCAGGGAGTTATGGAGGGGGAAGGGAGAAGGGGAGAAGAGCAGAGAGAGAAAAGAGAAAAACAGAGAAGGGGGAAGGGGAGAAGTGGGGAGAGGCAGAAGCTGCTTCTACGGGAAGACGGAAAAGAGAGAGATCTCAGGTCAGAAGCTGAAGATCAGCCTGCCTCAGCAGATAGGGGAGGGAGTGGGTGTGGCTTGTCTCTTAAAGAGACAGAACAATCATTACAAAAGGAAAGAAGAAAATGATAGAACAGAAATGATGCATGAAATTCTCAAGTATTAAAAAATTAAATTTGCAAAAAAAAATTAAATTTGCAAATTTTAAGAAGAGAAAAATATGTGTATTTCAGGTAAGCACAGTCCTCTGAAGATGGGATGTGGGTCTCTGTTTGGCACCAGCATCTCACTACACAGGGCGATGGAGAGTACAAGGTGAAGAGCCAAGGTGTCCTGCACAGCTGCCCATGCTGTGAACCAGGCAGAGCCACGCCCTGGCTTTTTATCTTTTGACCTGGTGTGGCTGTGGGTTTAGGTCTTGCATCCTTGAACCACAGTGGAAGACCTGTGTATCAGGCAGAGAAACGGTGGAGAGAGAGAGAGAGAGAGAGAGAGAGAGAGGCAGAGAGAGGAAGGGAGAGGATCCCATAGGTGGGCCCTGGGGCAGGTAAAAGCCGATTCCATTCTCACTCACCTTGGCCACTACCTAGGGGCTCTGCTCCTGGACTGAACCTAAAAGGAGGTGTGCAGGTCCAGTCTGGGGAATGGAGGAATGCCTGAGTTTTACATTTTCCCAATGGTGTGTGTGTATGCTCCAGAATCAGCTTAGTTGTGGGAGTACATGACAGAGACATGGGGGCCTGGAAGCACTGGGCATCCTGAATGTAAGTCAAAGTCAGGGACTGCTGTGAAGGTGCTGAATGAAGACCCTGCTGCTTAAGGCTGCTGCAGTACACCATGTCCAGATAGCTTGCCAAGCTTGGCATAATATGGAGGACTCCCTATGCTGTAGGACTTACTCTCTACCTTATTTAGAAGTCTGACTTACCTTAAGTGTGACCTTTGACACAGTTCCCTGCAAATGCTCTTCTCCTGCTGCCCACAGGATAAGGTGTGTGTTCCAGCTGTATGATAGGACCATGCCACCAAATGCAAATTAGGTGAAGGCTCAGATACTATCTGTTATCATTTCCATCACCCAATGCTTCAATGCTTTGGCAAAATGTCTAGCTACCCCAGAGTAAAATAAGGGTGGAATGGTACAATGATGCCTCGAAAAAACCACAAAAATAAACAGACAAAGACATTGAATCATCACCAGAGAAATAGAAAATGTCTTTGCTTTTCAACCTTTAGTTAGTTTAAGAACAAATACCACCCTACACTGAGAAGTAGTCAGGAGGACAATACAGTGTCTTTAGTGACTCACAGTCTCTTCTGCATCATTGTAGCATTCCACCCTTATTTTTACTCTTTGGATTCATTTTCTTAGCTCCCATATGAAAGCAGAGACCTTGTTCTTTTTCTACGTGTTCTTATAAGTTACTACTCAATGTCTTTCAAAGAAGAGAGAGTAGTGGGATGAAGCTATGGACCCAGCAGGCATTTAGTGATGCCAGGCTGACAGATTCAGGGCTTTACAAACTCTGTTGGCCTGAGGACAGTGACGAGGGTTCCAGGAAGCCCCTCCGAGCTCAGGACCTCCTACATCCTTTCTGCCACTGAGGAGCTGCTTCCTTTAGATTCCTATGCAGAGACCTCTGCAAATGAAAGGACTAGTAATTACCTATGATAAGCAGTATAATTTTGCAATTTAATTTTATAGTTTTGATACAAATAATCACCTAGGGTTGTATGCTTTTAAGTAGTGAAATGGTTTAAGTCTTTCAATAAGCTATTTTTATATTGATTTCTATCTATGCCAAAATAGCCAGCAAGGGAAGCGAGAGCATTATGGGCCTGTTGACAATGCATCAAGCCCAAGCTCACTGTCCCTGTGTCTGTAGCAGCAACACCAATTTTCTCAAAGCTGCTGGAACAACAGCCAAAGGATGTGTTTCTTCTGACTAAGTTGTCAGGGCAGGCCCTTTGGAAGAGTCACATGAACTGGAAGAGCCTGTTCCCCAGGGACTGAGCAGGAATTCATCTACGTGAGGGCACTGGCTTGTAAGGGACTTTGAGCCTGAATGCACAGATCACATCCTAACACAACTAAGCTGGACTCCCTGGGGGTCGTGAGACCTGCTGAGAAAGCTCACTGCTTCTGCCAGGCTCCATATCCTGAGGCTCTGAGCTCCATAGGGAGGAATTGTGAAGAAAGAAAAGGAGAGGTAGGGATTTAAACTACCTCAGAGTCTTATTAGGGTTTCTAGTGTGATAAAATGTTGTGAGCAAATGTAACTTGTGGAGGGAAGGATTTATTTCAGGGCCTCTTACAGCTCTCAGGCCACTCTAGAACTGAGGGAAGTCAGGGCAGGAACTGAAGCTGGCTTGCTTCTCATGGGCCACTCAGCCTGCTTCCTTATACAACCCCGGACACCTGCCCAGGGGTGGCACAAATTTCCCACATCAATCATTAATCAAGAAAATGCCCCACAGGCTTGCCTACAGGCCAGTCTTACGGAGGCATTTTCTCAATTAAGGTTTTCTCTTCCCCAAAGACGGAGCTTGTGTCAAGTTGGCAGAAGGCAACCAACACTTGGGGAATATATACACCACTAGTAACAAAGAAACCTCACTTCCTCTGATGGCTGTGTGTGGGAGGGAGCTAGAAATGCCAACTTGTCTTTTCCAGATTAAACAAAAACAAAAACCACAAAACAAAACTTGTGCACAGCTGCATGTGGTAGTACACACCTTTAATCCCAGCGCTTGGAAGGCAGAGGCTGTTGGATCTCTGTAAATCCAAGGTTAGAGTGCTCTGTAGAGTGAGTTCCAGGACAGCCAAGGCTGCAGAGATAGAACCCATAAAATAAAGACAAGACTTGTTTAATCAAAGTTCAATTCTGTTTATGCAATGTGTAAATATGTGTAGTGATCTGCTTTGTCCCTTTAAGAGACAAGCCATGCCAACTCCCTCCCCTGTCCACCGAGGCAAGCTAATCTTCAGCTTTTAGCCTGAGTCCTTCCTTTTTCCATCTCCCTCCTGAAGAGGCAGCTTCTGTCTCTCCCTTCCCCCCCACTTCTTCCTGTCCCCCCTTCTCCCTCTCTCCTCTCTCTCTCTCTCTCTCTCTCTCTCTCTCTCTCTCTCTCTCTCTCTCCCCTCTTCTCCCTTTCTTCCCTTTCCCCTCCATAACCCACTAAATAAATATCCAACTTCACTCTGCATGGTGTGCCTGTCTATCTGTCTCTTGCCTGCCATGTGGCTCCCTGACCAGGACCAGCTGCCTTTGAGGTCTCTCACCCACCATGCGGCTCCCTGCCTGGGACTCACTGCCCTTCATGCCCACTGCAGCCACTTGGGGAACCGCGCCATCCCTACCTGGGACTGGCTGCTCTCAGGACTTGCTGCCCACTTCCTGCCACCACTTCGGGGACCTGCAACATTTTACTTTTACCATAACAGTATGTATCTGCAGCATATAAGCCACCTTATTTGGGGTGGGGTTTTCTGAGTTTCCTGATGTTTTATCTTTCCTCTCGCACACTCCATCAATATGTGCATACATGTTGGGGTGGATGTGAAGGATTTCTATGGAGGACTGAGAGGGTGACAGGTCCCACAGAGCTGAAGTTATGGTTGTGTTGGCATCCAGCCTCAAGGGACTCATACATTCCAGGATAGGGGGTGGGTGGATTAGAAATGTTAGACAGAAAAAAAAAAAAAAAACAGAGACACAAAGGGGATAGACAGTCAGGAGGGCAACCCAGTGAATCCTGAATCCTCCAGTATTTATTTCTCATTGGCTTTCTAGACCCAATCCAAAGAAGATGGGGAAGACCAAAGACTTCTCTACCAAGATGCAAGAAACAAAGCAATTACCTTCTCAACACCCAAAGCCTCTAGTAATCTCACCCTGGGTCAAAACACCCTGTTAGTAGCCAATCCTTGGGTCAAACCTCCTGTCAGTGACCTTGAAGGAGCAGGAATAGGTCTGAACTCTCTGAACTTCAGTCAAGGTGGAATGGATCTGTGGGCTCCAAAGTTGTTGATTTTGAGCCTAAGAACTGAGTTGTAATCCTTTGCAAGAGCAGTATATACTCTTAACCACTGTCAAGCCCCTAAAGACAGTTTTAATAAAGATATTCACCAAGTCTTACTGTTATATTGTTAATCCCAAGGATGGGAGGAGAAAGACCCCTAACCGAAATCATCATGGCCAAATTATAATTTTGGTTGTGAGCCTAGCCTTTTAACAGCTAAGCCATTGCCCAATCACCCCAAGCATTGCCAAATTAATTAAAGCAAGCTTTTTTATTTTGTAGGACCCAGCCACGACAAGCTCAATAGAGCCTGAGTCAGAGTAGTTTACCCTAAGACAATACCTGGTTCCAAGAAAGACCACAAACTGAGACTACCTAGGCACCACCCAGGAACCATCCAAAGGAAATTCCTAACATTCCAACCTTTGTGAATAGGATCACCAGTCAGAATACACCCATCGCTTTTCACCAGGACTCTAGACAAATGTCAGCCAGTCAGGAATGAACCTGCCAACCCACATCCTGCTAATGTAACTTTTCTGGGTTTTTGTTTGTTTGTTTGTTTTGTTTTGCCTTTAAATAGTGCCCTCTAGAAGGGCAGGATACCTCCTCTCGCTGCTGCTGCACTGACAAGATCCCTGCTGGCTTGTAATGCACACACAATAAACCTTGCTTTTGTATTTCTGTGAGTTGGTCTCCCTGGTAGTCTTTTGGGGTCCCCATGGACGGAGCATAACAATTTGTTTATCCGCTTTTACCTAAGGTGGGGTTTGAGAGGTCAGCCTTGAATGTGAGAAAGACAAGGTTTTATCACAGGTAGTGATAACAAGGTAGTCAGAGGTGCTCATAGAACCTTTTGGAACAAAGGTAGGGTTGTGAGATGGTTATAAACAACTTTTTGAAATAGAGACATGATTGCAATTTCCGGAACATGTAATATAGAAACATTTATAGTGAAGATTACAGAGGGGGCATAACCCAAACCTGTCAGGAGCCAATTTCCTCCTAAAATCATTACAGGAACCATCACCCTAGGGAGTCTGCAGAGAACCCCACACCCATAATTGTGTTAAGAATCGTTCTATTGACAGAACCTACCCCACACCCAATTAAGCTGTTAATGGAGAACTATCTGTTAGCGGAACCTGCCCTACATTCCAAACTATCTAGAGAACTAGGTGTGTCAACTCTTGACTTCTTGGCTTACGTGACCTGACCGAACGTAACCTCCTGGCCTACACGTTACCGGGACCACGAGGCGAGATCCCATGCCCCTGCCCCCAAACCCCTCATCCAGGGGCTATATAAGCAGCAACCAGGACCCTAATAAACGGAGGTTTTGACAGGAACCCCCGCTTGGCCTCCTTCTTTTCTAGCTCATATCTTACAGATAGTGCCTCTCCGTGACCCTGGAGTAACTGACTGCAGGATGGGTTACAACCCCTAGACTAAGTAACCCACCCAAGGCAATCTACACAAACCTTGAAAAACAGATGTATAATCATAAACAGGAACGAACCTAGTCTTTAAGAAGGCTTTTGAGCCTAAGGTGGAGGCAGGCTGGGTCTTCACATGCGCTTGTTTGTCCATTATACATACAGGACGACTTGCCCCTCAGTGGACAAATGTCTTGCTTGTCATTATCCTTCGACCTACCACATCCTGTCACAGAGAAAGTACTAAAAAAGTCTGCACCGTGAGGGCTTCCTGCTGTATATCCACCACCATGTTTATTCCACCTGTGTCCTGAGATCACGCATGTGTGCCTTGTAACAGTGATATAGAAGGAAGAGATATAGGGTTGATCTTGGCCCCACCACCCCCATTTTCTCCTCAGCCAGGCTGAACTGAGGGAGGCTCCCTCTTCTCAACCAGCTCCTTATTTCTCTCCAGTGGGATATTGCAGTAGGGGAAAAAAGTAAACCATTTTTGACACAGAACCGAAGCCTCCCATGGCCTCTCAGCATGGAACTTTTGAAGAAATGGAAAGCGTGGAGCAAACGAGAGTGGGAACGAAACAGGTGGCATGTCTCTGGGAAAACTGTGAGAAACACAAATCCATCCGTTTTCTGTCAGCCCCTGCCTTCCCAGGTCGCCCTGTGCTCTTCCCTCACACCTCCTCCCCTTTCTCTCATCCCAGGGGTTTGTTTGGGAAATGCTGTCCCTTGTTAGTATAGCTTTTATCTCGGTGGGGCGCCTTTCCTGTCTGCTGTTTTCCTTTCAAGGAGGCAGGACCAGCACTTCACTCTGGAGTTTTAGTCAACACACCCCTGTTGTTAGATGAAGCTGAAGGAACTTTGATTAAGAAGTCTCCTTCAGGGGGACTCAAACTGTGGCCCAAGGTTCACGTGTGGCACCCCCTGGAGGCCAGAGGAAAAACACGGCCAGTAGGCGCTTCTGTTTGGAACAATAGCCTTGTAAATACCACTCTGCCCCCATGACGGGAACCAGAGGCTGGGCTGTGGGTAACTGTTTTTAATGAAAGTTGCCCCAAATGTTGAGATTAGGACTGTGATTAGCATTTAAGGATGATTCTATGCAAAGTCAGTTTGCCCAGGCTTTGTAGAACTTTCCAATGGGAATTCTGGAGACCAGAGAGAGGGGAAGTCAGGAACACAGAAATGGCAGGAAGACACACCTGCTGGTGTGTGGGAATGGCCTGGGGCTGTTGGAAACACTATTCTTCTTTGCCCTTGAGTTTAGTTGTCTTAATTTCTTTTGGTGCTGTGATATAACACTCTGAGGAAACAGCTTGCAGGAGAAAGGTTTATTGGGGCTCACAGTTTCAGGTTGCAGTCCATCGCAGGGGGAGGAGCCAGCCAGCAGCAGGGGTGTGAGGAAGCTGGTCCAGCCTCATTTACAATCAGGAACAGAGAGCAAAGGTGTAAATGCTAAAGTGCTAGTTAGCACTCTCTACTCTATAGGCCAGGATTACTGGATTACTTGCCCAGGGAATGCCCCACCCCCAATGCTATGACCAGACCACGGAGTCACCTAAAAACCAACTAGGAGACCAACTCCTGTAAGTAAAGCAAAGAGCCTTTATTCTTACACAAGTTTGCAAACTTGTTCTCTCCATGTGTCCAATGTATTGGAGTGATCGGAGAGCCCCAACCTCAGTTAGAGTTGGGTGGGGGTGAGGGATTTCTAAGATTCGGGACCCCTGATTGGCTGACATTTGTCTAGGGGTGTCCTGGTGAAAAGCCATGGACTGTTCCTGGGTGGTGCCTAGGTAGTCTCAGTTTGTGGTCTTTCTTGGAACCAGGTATTGTCTTAGGGTAAACTACTGAGACTCAGACCTCTGTTGAACTTGTCATGGCTGACTCATTACAGGTTATGGGAGGTTCTGGAAACACCCCCGCAGGTCCTAAGAAGGAGTATCTACGGCTGGAGAGAGAAGCTCGGAAAGCTTCCCAACAACACAGTCTCTCCACATGACAGTGAGTGCGGGGCATGGTGCTACTTTTTCTTGGTTTTGTGTTGTGAATAAAAATGGGGCTCCCTGCTGGCGAGGGCACTGGAAGCTATGCTGTTTTGCTGGCTCCATTCACAGTTATTCCAGAGTTGAATGAATAGAAGCAAGACTAGAAAGAGAATTATAAACCTAAATGCAGAGGAGACACGTGAGCATGAGGCAACCTAGTCTACCCAGGTTTGTACTTCCTTTCTCCCGCTCTGCGCCGAGTTTGTTGGAAAGGATTCGGTCTGCCCTATACTGCAAACTCCTGGTACACTTGAAGCAGAACTGTTGTGGTTTGAATGAGAATGGCCCTCATTGGCTAAAATATTTGCATGCATAGTCCCCAGCTGGTGAACTGTTTGAGAAGGATTAGAAGCTCTCTGTCTCTCTCTCTCTGTCTCTCTCTCTCTGTCTCTCTCTCTCTCTCTCTCTCTCTCTGTTTCTCTCTCTCTCCCTCTCTCTCTTTTCTCTCTCTGCCTGCTGCCTAAGGATCAGGATAAGGACATAAAGTTCTCAGCTACTTCTCTAACACCACGCCTGCTTGAGAGCACCATAATGATAATAGACCAAGCCTCTGAAGCTGTAAGCCGTTTCCCAGTTACTCTCCTTTCTAAGAGTTACCTTGCTTATGGTGTCTCTTCACAGCAAGAGCACAGTGGCTAAGACAGCTGTCGGAAGGTATTTCGTGACTAGAGGGAGGCTAGACACGGAGGGACATGACATGCAGAGGGAGAGGGATGGGATGTCAAGGCAAGATTGAGGATGGCCCTGGCGATGCAGCAAGTGAAGGAGAAACTTTTATCGAACACTAACTGTATGCCTGGCACTTGTAAGACTTTTCTATATTACAGTGGTAAATTATTTCTAAAATTTCTAAGGTATGTATAGTCCCTGATTAGCAATATCTCTGAAGTTCAGATGCTTACTTCAAAGGGGAAAAATAACAGAAAAATAATTTGCTAGACTATCATTTGTGATAAAAAAAAATCAACATTTTTTGAAATAGTTATAACTTAAAACAATTTAATATAAATACATCCAGCATACAGGTTGCAAATACACTTTGCAGATGAGCTGCAGAAAGCGGTATGTTTCTACCACTATTTCCCAAGGGTTAATGCATTGCATGTACCCCAGAAAGAGAACAATCAGCATGCTCTGGAAAGCAGCAGACCTGAGGCACAAAAGCATGCCTCCAAAAACACATGCCGCTTAGTGTTTCACGTGAGGAGATTCGGGATCTGCAGTACCCACTCGTCACCTTAGAACTGCCGAGGAAAATGCAGTTTTTATCCTTTGGAAATGCTTGAGGAAGATTCTGTCATCCTTGAAAGCTGACATAATTGCATCTGCAGAACCAAAGGAGGAGGTGATGCAGCTACTCTCCAGATGAGTTGGCCCTGCACCAGCTGCTCCCCAAGCCCGTCTCCTGCACGACTGCAGTGTCCCTGCCATATCCAAGGTCTTCGCAATGGCTCCTGGATGGCGTCATTTGGGCCACCCACCAGTTTCATTTCCTTCTGTCTGCAAGCCATGATGACGTCAGCCGGAAGCCACCGCCAGCCCAGGAGTGCCTTCCCACCATTTCCCCCTAAAAAACAACCTTACCAAAGTCCTCGGTGAGGAGGGAGAGGTGAGGACAGGTCAGTGTCCTTTTTTATTGCAGTGATAAACAGGCTGGCAAAGGCGATGGGAGAGAAAGGGGTTTACTCTGGCTCATAGTTTAAGGGCTTGAAGCAGATGGTCACATCATAGCCACAACCAGAAACAGCATGGAAAATGTGCTCAGCCCAGTTTTCTTCCTTCGTACAGTTCAGGATCTCAGCCCAGGGAATGGAGCCACCCAGAGTGAACAGTTCCGCCCAGAGGCTTATCTCTCAGGTGATTCTAATCTTATCAAGTTGACAACTGAGAGGGAAATGGTGGGGAGTGGGGGTGGGTATGCTTAATGTACAGTAGACATTTGACTGAAAACTTTCAAAGTAAGTTCATTTTTAATAATCCCTCAGTAAATAATTTTCTATCGTGTTTTGATCCCAAATAAGATGTGTTTATTTATTTCTGGGGGCGCCAATTAATTTTCAAGTTGTTGTACAATAATGCATGTGATGGTTAGGTTTTATGTCAACTTGGCATAAGCGAGGGTCATCTGGGAAGAAGGAATCCTAGTTGAGAAAATGCCTCCCAGGATTGGCCTGCAGGCAAGTCTGCAGGGCATTTTCTTGATTGATGTGGGAGGACCCAGCCCACTGTGGGTGGTGCCACCCCCTGGGCTGATGGTCCTGGGTGCAGTTAGAAAGCAGGCAGAGCAAGCCTTGGAGAGCAAGCCAGTAAGGAGCTCTCTTCCCTGCCTCTGTATCAGCTCCTGCCTCCAGGGTTTGTTTGCCTCAAGTTTCTGCCCTAACTTCCCCGGATGATGGACTGCAAGATAGAAGCTGGAGTAAACCCTTTCCTCCCTGAGTTGTTTTTGGCTGTGGTGTTTTATCACAACAGAAACCCTGACTAAGACAGCGCACTTCATTGAGACATTTTCATGCGTCTGTCTCACTGGGCTCTGCTTATATTCTTTTATCACTTCTCACAATAACTGCTATGCAGATGAGGAAACGGAAATACAAAAGGCTTTAAATACAGTCAGTTTTCCTAGAATCCCAGTTAGACTGGGAACTAGTGTTAAGTTGGTATTTAAGCGAAGTCTGTCTGATTCTGACAACTACATTCTCGGATGGAAACATCCTATGGGTTTTCTCTCACAGTGTAAAAGAATTTGTGGGCACAGGAAGAGCTCTTGACTTACACACTCCAACACAATAAAAATGTCTTCATTTTCTTCTTTCACAGGAGTGTGTGTCAGGGGGTGAGGGGGTGGGGGTTGGATGTCTTCAGAGAACAACCCCAGGGGTCAGTCCTCATCTTCCCTCTTATTTGGGTCTCACTGCTGCTATTCACCAGGCCAGCTGGTCAGGACCGTTCCTGTCTCCAGCCCTCCTCTCAGCACAGAACTTCAGGGCTACAGCTGTGCGCGTACCTCCTCCTCTGCCTTAGGGCGTCTGACGATCTGAGATCCAGTCCTCATATTTGTGAGGCAGCAAACAATACTCACTGGGCAACCTTCTCAGCCCTGTATCATTTTCTATAATTCCATACAATTCTCTGGTAGACCTAATTGTGTGAAAGAATTCTCATGTTTGGAATGAATTTTACCTAGGCTTTCCTTTAATCTAGCACTCAGATCTTTTACATATTTTCAGTTGACTTTTGCCCAGGATGAACGATGTGGTCCAGTTTCACTTTTCTGTGTGCTGGCATCCTGTTTTCCCAGTGCACTTGTTGAAGTTCTTTTTAATGTACAACTTAGCACATTTCCTGAAAATCAGACCTGGTAGCTGCGTGTGTTTATTTATGAATCCTCTCTTCTATCTTGTTGGTATTTTTGTGCCTGTTTTTTTGTGCCAATATCATGCTGTTATTGTTCCTATGACTGTAGCTGAGAGCAGGTGTTGTGCTGCCTAGAACATTGCTCTTTCTGCCTAGGATTTCGTGGGCCATTTGGCATCTTTTGCACTTTGCACTTTCATAGTTTTGTAAAGAATGTGACTGTGATTTTGATGGGAATTGTGTTGAAGCCGTAACTTGTTCTTGGTAATGTAGCATCTTTTACAGTATCAGGTCTTCCAATCCACAAACACAAGAGGTCAGTCCATCTTCTGCAGTCGTAAAGTTTGCATACTGGTCTCCCACCTCTGACCAGGTGTTTGTTTGCTTTTTGGAGCTATTAATTGGATTTCTCCATTGATTTTTTTTTCTTGGCAAGCTCATTATTGGTATAACTAGAAAAGCTTTTGATTTCTCCATATTGGTTTTGCACCTGAACATTTTACTAAGTGTAATCAGCACTCAGAGTTTTCTGGTAGAGTCTTTGAGGGTCTCATGCTTGGAAGCATGTCACTAGTAAAACAGGCATAGTTTCACATCCTCTTTCCTATTTGTACTCATTTTACTTATTTTCACTAAGGAGGTAAAACTCTTAACCCAAACAATATGCTTGCTAGTTTCTGCAATCCCTTCTACGCTCTCAGAGAACTTAGAGTGTTTGTGGGAGACATCTAGTTCTTGGCCAGCTCAGCTGTTTTCACCTCCATTCTTGCCTGGTCTTGCCCACCCCTCTTCAATCACACAAAATATTCCTGCATACCTAACAGTGCCCTGTATTCTCTCCTCTCTGGCAGATGGTCTTCAAGAACTCTGGTCATCGTTTAGGACTCACCACTACCTGACCACACCTGACTCTGGAAATCTCTGAGGCTCTTTAAGGTCATCTCCACTCCAGCATGCTACGCAGATGCCTCTGCCCTCTGTTCCTGTCTTCTGATCTGGGAGTTCTGGCCCTCTTACTAGATGACAAATAAAAGCAGGAACTGTGTCAAATTGCCTTCATACTATCTTCCTTGTTGGTGGTCCAGGTAGACGAGAGCCTAGAGCCGCTCTACTCAGTGCCTGATAGGAGAGTGTCAGTCAGTCCTAGCTGGCTGCACACTTGGCATTAGTTACTTTCTCACTGCCACAACTGGACGTCTGATGAGAAGCAACCTAAGGGAACACAGGCTCGTTTGAGTTTACAGTTCTGTCATGGTGTGGAAGGCATGGTGACCAGAGTGTGAGGTAGCTTGGCCCATTGCATCCACACTCAGGAAGCACAGCGAGGATGGCCTAACGTCTGTTCCTAGTTGCCTGCTTCCTCCAAGTAGGCCCTACTTCAAGGCCCACTTAGAGCTGGAGACAAAGAGCTCCAACACATGAGCCTAGGAGCGTTTCAGACTTGAACCATGATGCCTGCTTCCTCCGATTGTGTGCCAATTGTCCTCATAGCTCAGCCCATGTTTAGTGGGTACACTGTAGGGAAAGAACATGGATTTCAGAGGGTGACTATCTTCTTCTGAGGACTGGATGGTTATATTCCAGGAGTTTAGCTGTGGATTCCCCAGGATAATGGCACACCATCCTTCCACGATCATCCATGCATTGCCAGTGGGTGCTGGGGTTTCCAGCTCCCAATGCTTGCATCCCATTGCCTAAGGGTTTTCTCTGGCCACAGGTTGCTTACCCGTGTCAGAGATGTCAGAGTATTAGGTCCTTCAGCTTACCTTTCTATCAATGACTGTTGAATCCTTTACATTGGCTCCTGGAACCTGTCCTGACTGGAGGCGGTGGGGGAAGGAAGAGATGAGAACAGACAGGGAGACAGAAAGTCAGACATGAACAAATAGCTGGCATCAGGTGGACCAATCTTGGTGCAGAAGTCTTAGCACCCTGGAAACTCAGCTTGTTTATTATATAGAGTTGTGCAGGAGGCCAGATAAACAAGGTGGAAGGTTATTATATACAGATAAACAAGGGGAAGGTTATTACATACAGAAAAACAAGGGGGAGGTATTATATACAGATAAACAAGGGAGAAGTTATACACAGATAAACAAGGGGGGAAGTTATTATACACAGATAGACAAGAAGTCAGGGTTATTGCTTGCAGCTGAACAAGGGTGAAGGCTTAAGTCACAAACAATGCCAAGCCAGTTTGGAATTATGATTAATAGGGTGGTATTTATTTAAAGAGGAAAAAACTTATAGATCACCGTCCCAGACAACAGCCCTCTGCGCAACCAGGAAGGGAGTCTAGTCACCGGCGAGCAGGAAGTGAAGAGAGAGAGCGCGAGAGAGCAGAGGGAAGTAGCCGCTTTTTTAAAGGGAGAGAGACCATGCCCCAATGGGCTGGTATCTCAGCAGCTATTGGTTGGAGGGGCGGAAGGACCTCCCACAACACAAGGGGGCAGGGTTTATGTATACAACTTGATCAAGGGGGTTGGGCAGGAGCAGTCTCTAAAGGGGAACAGGCTTCAGGCTGTAAGTATTCAGGAGGAGAAAGCTAAGGTGGACACTAACCTCATGCAGTTCCTCCACAGGTCAACGCTGTGGTCCTTGACATAGCTGTGCCCATGTCAGCAGTAGGCATCCTCTCAGGATTTCACTCACTCAGGACTTCCTGTGGTGAGTGCATATACCAGCTTCCCTGTAGGTAAGATGGGACAATTCTGAGGTTTGTGCATATACTGGCTGTAACTGGTTCCTCTGGGAGATGAAATCCCGGTTACCCACAGTGACAGCAGGTTAGTAAAGCCATGATCATTCTCCTTTTCATTCTTATCTCATCCTGTATCAGTACCCCCCTCCCCCCAGACAAGCTGTGTGTATTGAGTCCTTGTCTCGGGGTTCTTCTTGGAGAACACAATCTAAGAGGCAGATTTGCCAAGTTACTGAAAGGCTCTTCTGGTTTGCCTTGGAGCGCTTTAGGAAGGTAGCTGTGAAAATCTCAGGGAATGAGTGCAGAAGACAGCTGTGGGGTGACAATGAAGACACATGCCCACTGTGTGTTGCTTGGGCTGGGATGCTTTCAAAGTGGTTGGCACTAGGTTCCGATTTCCTCCTTCTACACACAAAATTAAGGCAGTGTGTTCTGGAACACATACACAGACACCCTTTGAAGGACAAATATTCCGAACAGTGGTACGGTTTTTCTTAAGAATGTATTTTTATTTATGTGTTTGTTTTTGTGTGAATGTATGCCATGTATGTACAGATGCCAGAAGAGGGCATCAGATCCTCTGGAGATGGAATGATAAATAGTTGTGATTAGCTGGATGTGGTGCTGGGAATCAGACATGGGTCTTCTGCAAGAGCAGCGAGTGCTAGTAGCTGCTAAGCCACCTCTCCAGGCCCTTCAGAGCAAGAGCATCTCACATCTAGATATTCATGAAGCAGTTGGAAGGGTGTGTGTGCAAATACATATCATATCCACATATATGACATATGTGCGTTATATGCATTATATATATATTCCAGATCTCGTTAAGTAAATTACGACAAATGTGTCTACTAAATTAAACATGGTATGTGTGTTTTAAAATGCACATTTCACAAGCTGAAAAATGTGAATATACAGGCACATCAAAGATATTTTCACAATGCACCCACGAGGGTGAGGGCCTGCCTCTGTGCACCATCGTCTACAGTGCCAAACTCCTGTCAGAATGATGGAGTCTGGAGGAAAGCCCAGACGGGGGCAGATCTACAGGTTGGGCGTTCAAGCATGCTGAAAAAAACAGCACCAACCAATTGTCAGGGCCCGTAGGCCCCAACATAGAAACTATTTTTCCCTAACTGGATCGGTGGAGTAGGTATGGTCTTGTTGGAGGAAGTGTGTCACTGTGTGAGTGGGCTCTGAGGTCTCATGCTCAAACTATGCCCACTGGCACTGCTCACTTCCTGTTGCCTGTGATATAGAACTCTCAGCTACTTCTCCAACACCACGCATGCCTGTGCACTATATTGTCCCACCATGACGATAATGAACTAAACCTCTGAAACTGTAAGCCACCCCAGTTAAATATTTTTCTTTCTAAGAGTTGCCGTGGTCATGATGTCTCTTCACAGCAATAAAAGCCTTAACTAAGACACTCCCATGCCTTTTCTTTTCTCTTTTGGTTTTCTAAGACAGGGTTTCTGTGTAGCTTTTGGTTCCTGTCCTGGAACTAGCTCTTGTAGACCAGGCTGGTCTTGAACTCAAAGAGATCCACCTGCCTCTGCCTTCTCAGTGCTGGGATTAAAGGCATGCACCACCACGGCCTGGCTTCATGCTTTTTCCTTTTCAGATATGGAAAACAATGCAACCCACCTGTGATCCTTCAAGTATCATCAGGCAGAATTAAATCCCTATTGCTAAACTCAGGGCTAGGGGCACAAGATTGCCCCATTTTGTACAGCGGAGAAGTGATTGTACCCTCTGAGGTACTGCTAGGGAAGTGCACAATTACAGGAAGTAAGGAAGAAAGCCTTTCTAGCCACGCTGCACCAGCTCCTGCTGTGGCCACCTACAAGGCGGCCCTGTTCTCCTCTTGTTTAATTATGTATCGCTGCAAAGGTAGACTTGCCACTGAATATGGAACAAAGGCTTGGCCTTTCCTTACGTTCAAGTCAGTTGTCAGCTGGAACAACAATGCCCAGGCATTCCCACTGAGCTATGTCCTTGCTGTGTGACCACCAGCACTTTCTAGGCCTAAGAAGCTTTGAACTGGGTGAGTGGGCTGGTTTCCATATTTGGCTCTTAGCTGTTTCCATTACAGGGAGTTACTCAAGGACTGAATGTTCCCTTTGAGCCACGAAAAGAGTGTGCGTTCCCATAGACCCTTGGTCTAGTGTGTGGGGTGTAAAAAGAAGGACACCCTAAGAGTTGTTCTTCATGTTGTTAAATCTGCATATCTCCTAAAAATTACTATGCTGTATAATTTACTCCATGACAAAAAATTATCAGTGATAACTTGAGACACGAAGTCAGCATTAGAGTTGCATGGAATTTCTCTGGTGTCAGATGAGGCATACCCTGGCTTCCTTCCACTGGCCTTTAGAACCTCTTTCCATCACAAAATGACCTGCAATCTCCTCTGGGTTGAATTCTCCTTGGACTGTAATTCCAAAGCTTTAAAGTTCAATTAAAATCAAATTGAAAATGCATTTTAGGTTTAATGACTAGATCATCCAGCTGTACTAAGAGTGTTAGTACTTCTAATTGCCGTGGACTATACGGCTTGGCTCCAGAATCCCAGAAACCAACTAGGGCTATGAGGGAATGAACAGACACAAAGATGCATATACAGAAAATCTGGGACCAGGTGAGCTGTGCACACTCTGATGGAATGCACCGATTATGCCACAGCCTGGAACCCTAGCATGTTTACTAAGTGTGGAACAGGGAAAAGGGTTGGCTAGTCTCAGTAGGAGGTCTCAGGGGGCATTGTCTCAGGGTATAAGCATCCAGGAAGAGGAAACTGAGGTTGCTAGTTTTTGCACACACTGGTCAGTCATTCTTAAACACTTGCATGCACTGTCAACATTCACACTAGGGCCAGAGGCTTTGCCGTCCCTCTGAGCTACCCCAGGCTAGGTGCGGCTTCACCACTCCTGTGGGGCTGAGGCATTGATGTTGTTGACATGGCTGTGCCAGTGTCAAACAGGACACATTCACTCAGGATCATCCAGTCTTTATGCATTCATTCAGGTTTTCCTCAGCTTTTTACATCTAGAAGAGATTTTTTGTTTAAGTTATAATATTTGGAGATAGTATCTTATGTAGTGCAGGCTGGCCTTGAATTTCTAATCCTGTTGCCTCTGCCTCTCAAGTGCTAGAATTACAGACATGTATCATCATACTTGGCAAAATATTTTAGTTTTATATATAAAGGCTCCTATAGGCACCATTTTAATAGGTGAGACTGAGACTCAGAAGGGTCACATATAAAGCTGGAACTTGATCCCAGGTCACATGAAAGGCAAGTCTTCTACTACCAGCTGTATCCTCAGCCTCCAGAAGATTTTTCTGGGTTTAATTTCTTGAGCACAGCTTAGACTTTACACTGAAATTCATTATCAATTCAGCAATTACTTACTGTCTATCATGTGCCAGGCTCTGTGGTGGGCACCAAGTGTTAATAAACACTCAAAGAGCTGAGTGAGGAGTGAAACATGTTGGCTTCTCAGAAAAATGAATGAGCATCCTAACAGTGGGCTACCAGAAGTCGTGGGGAGCATAGAAGAGCCGCCGAAGACTGCCTGGGGAAACCGTGCCCAACTGAGGAAGAGTGAGGAGAGCTTTATCCTTTTCTTTCTGTCTAGGGAACAAATAGGGGAAGATTCTCCTAGGAAAGTGAAGAAACACTGCTAGGAGGTTTGGCAAACTTCAAACAATTAAGTAGCATTAACATAACAAAAGGCAAACGAAGCAGCAGGGGGCGAGGGCTCAGAGAACCTGGAGTCCAACCAAAACCGCATCCTTTGATGCTTCCACCTCTTCCAAAGCATGCGAAGAGTGGAACCACAAGCCATTTAAATACAATATTTTAATTAATTCTTTGAGGATTTTGTACGTGCATACAATGTATTTGATTATAGCCATCCCCATATCTCCCCCTAACTTGTCACATTCTCTTCTTGCCCCCTCCCAGATTTACGAGCTCCTTTTTCTTTTTTTTAGAATTCCCTGAATCCATCTTGTGCTACCCATATACTCGTGAGTGCGGTGCCACTCCCTGGAGCATGACTGATCTACAAGGGGTCGCACCCTTATAGAAAACCAGCTCTCCACCCCCCAGCTCTCCACCCCCCCAGCTCTCCACCCCCAGCAGCCATCAGCAGTGATAGCTTCCAGTCAGGGCTGAGGCTCCTATAGGCACCACTTCTCTTCTGAGAAGAATGAGACTCAGAAGGGTCACATGGACTGCTCAGGCTTACTGACCTAACAGGTGCACTATCCACTATCTGAGGTCTAATCCTGCTGAAACAGTGATATCATCAAAGTTGTCCCTAACATTTTTGTTGAGAAGATGGTGTCAGAATCCCTAGCGCTGTGTTTGCAAATGGTTGTGCACTGCCATGTGGATTCCAGGAATGGAACCTGGTTCCTTAGAGAGTGTACCTAGTCCTCTTAACTACCAAATCATCTCTCCAGTCCAGCATTGATGTGTATAGCCCAACTCACAGAACTTTCTGGGCTGTGTCCTCAGCAGGTATCTGCCAAAATATCTGTTTTAAATCTAAATATTTTTATCTACGAGGCTAGAGCTCGTATGAGGTATGTATGAGGAATGTAGCCATTTTGTATCACCATTGGTCTTTGCTCTACATTAGGAGTACACACTATCCCTTATTTCTCCAGACTCAGTGATCTGAACTCAGAAGAGTTCTAGGGTTAACTTTGAGTCCCAGTAAGTAACTAGCTACCCAAACCACAGCCCCATCAAAACCTGGATACATCCTCCAAGTGCTCTATGGGGTTTGACCTAAAGAGGGGGTTTTGAGGGAGCGGTTCATTTGGAATTTTAGTGTGTTTATTTTATTTATTTATTTTTATTATTTTTATTTATTATGTATATAGTGTTCTGTCTGTCTGCTTGCTGGCCACAAGAGGGCACCAGATCTCATTACAGATGGCTGTGAGCCACCATGTGGTTGCTGGGAATTGAACTCAGGACCTCTGGAAGAGCAGCCAGTGATCTTAACCACTGAGCCATCTCTCCAGCCCCCTAATGTGTTTATTTTAAAAGATGCCTTTGGAGAACTGGAAAGAGGGCTCAGAGCTCTTACTCTGTAGAGCTTTGTAGAGGATCAGGGTCAGGGTCTCTGTATCTAACTCCAGCTCATGGGTATATGATACATTCTTCTGTGGACACACATGTACACACACACACACACACACACACACGTAGTCACATGCACATACATAAATGTGTGTTTTAAAAAGGTGCGTCAGTCATCTTAACTTCCTCCGACCTTTGATTCTCCCGGTACCGCTGTCTACTGGGGATAGCCAGTCTGCTAGAATGGAAGCATTATGGAACCTGTAATCCAAAAGCCCAAGTTGGGTCACTCAAGACAACGGGGAGCTTGCCTAAGAATTTGTCCTTTTGAATGATTGATCTGTGCAGCAGAGCAGTTCAAGGGCAGACTCCTGGGTTAGACTCTCAGAACTGAAATCCTACCTTGGTTGTTGCTCAAACATGCTCCCAAGGGTGAGTGCTTCACCCCTGAACCCTGCTTTTCACATCTGTGCAGAAGGGAGATCAGTGCTGCCCTGTTGGGGCTGGGGAGTAGTTGAAATTTCTCCTGGGAGGATCTAAGAATAGAGTGTTGGCTTTACCGTTTGCCATTGTCTTCTACTTCTGGCCTTTCTGTCTCATTGAACGCCTAGTGATGCTCTCTGGAGAAAACATTCTCCCTCCCTGCAGGACTTTTCTATGTTTGAGAAAGACTGGTGCCATTTAGCAATTTGTTCTGAATTAGAACTTTCTTCCCAGAATCAGTTGGAGCTCAAGAGACCCAATACAAAACCAAGATTTCTCTATCGGAGGCAGCTGAGATTTTAGAGGGCTCATGAGCTGCCACCTCCTGCCCTGCCCAAGGCTTTGACGCAGGGAATAACTAACTGCTGGGGGAGAGACTGATCAAAAAAGTTGTAGAGAGGAGATTCTCCAAACTATAGGGCTGCCTGCAAGTGGCGCAGAATACCGGTGGTCCAGCTTTTGTGAGTTATTGTTCATGCAGGGTGGACTCTCAGTGATGCTGCTGCCTTTGAGTTGCTCATACTTTTGGAAGTAACCCCTCATCCACAGTCCTGGAAGTAACCCCTCATTCACAGTCCTGGAAGTAACCCCTCATCCACAGTCCTGTAAATAACCCCTTATTCATACTTCTGGAAGTAACCCCTCATCTGTACTCCTGGAAGTAACCCCTCATCCACAGTCCAGGAAGTAACCCCTCATCCATACTCCTGGAAGTAACCCCAATAAACTGATTGGTTCATCAATTTGGACTTTGATATTGTTCCTCTGGTCTATTGTCTGTTCCCTATCTAAAGTGAGTAGCCATTACCTCTCCCTGGCGATAGTATCGCACAGCATAAACTTCTTTACAATATTCCATGCTGGCTGGTGTCGCATCATCAGGTAGACCTGTAGGAGGCAGTCCTCCACTCCAGTCTTGCTTGGCACAGCCCATGTGATAGGTAGCATCCTCTGTCCTGTGGCTCCTCCAGGTCAACAGGAACTCATTTTGTTTCAGACTACCTATGATGGTTGTACTTCTGTTTGGTCTGTTCTGGGATTGCTGTTACTCTGCCATAACCAGCATTATGATTGGTGAAAAAGTAGCATCTATGATAGCCTCTTTACTTGCTTCTCTTAATGAGGGAAGACAGCTGTTTTGAATTTGAGCAATTTTCCTGGAAATAAATCATATGGCTATGGCTACAGTGCTGTTGTACATGATCTTTGGATCTGTGTGATAAGCACTGGGTTTAAACAAGTATTTGATTTAAAATTCTGTTTCCACAGTGTTGAGAGTAGAGCTCAGTTGTTGGCTGTATCTTTGTTCAGTCTTTTTTAACACCTTGCTGTCTTTGGGGTGAGTTTATATTCTGTTTCTTTCTATCTGTCTGTCTCTGTCTCTGTCTCTCTCTGTTTCTCTGTCTCTGTCTCTGTCTCTCTCTCTCTCTCTCTCTCTCTCTCTCTCTCTCTCTCTCTCCTGGACATATCTAGAATTATCAATGAAGAAAGACTCAGAATTGAGAAAGCACTTCCATAAGACTGGCCTGTAGAGAAGCTTGTGGGGAGTTTTCTTAATTAGTGAATGATGTGGGTGGGAGGTGTGCAGTGCCAGTTGTGGGAAGTGCCACTCTGGGCCAGGTGATCCTGGGTGCTATAAAGAAAGCAGGGTGAGCCGGGTGGTGGTGGTGCATGCTTTTAATCACAGCACTTAGGAGGCAGAGGCGGGTGGATCTCTTGAGTTTGAGGCCAGCCTGGTCTATAGAGTGAGTTCCAGGAAAGCCAAGACTACACTGAGAAACCCTGTCTCAAAAAAAAAAAAGAAGAAGAAGAAGATGAAAGAAAAGAAAGAAGAAAGAAAGAAAGAAGGAAGGAAAGAAAGAAAGAAAGAAAGAAAGAAAGAAAGAAAGAAAGAGGAAGCAGAGTGCCCAACACATAATGAACAAGCCAGAAAGCAATACTCCTCCAGAGTCCTTCCTTGAGTTCCTACCCTGAGTTCCCTGGATGATGAACTGCAGGATATAAGATGAAACAAACTCCTTTCTCTTCCAGTTGTCATGGTGTTTATCACGGCAATAGAAACACTAACTAAGACACCTTGAAAACTCTGTGATCAGATCTGGCTGGTCTTTCTGAAATAGTAGAATGGTTAGGAAGTATTGGATTGTGAAGATAAAGAGCAGGCACTGGGGGATATTTCTGTAGTAGAGCATGGACTTAGAATGTCTACGGTCCTGGGTTCAACTCCTAGGAACAAAGTCAGTCAACAAAAAGAGAAATAAAGATACTAGTTCATAAGTTTAGGAGTTAGGTTGTAGACAATGGGTCTATACTGTTCTTGTTTGGTTTTCTGTGATAAAACATTGACCAGAAGCAACATGTTTTACCATCTGTAAAAAAAAAAAATACATTTGAAAGGGTTTTTCTTGAGCAGGAGAGATGGACGGGTCATGGTTAAGTTCTTGCTATGCTAGCACGAGGACCTCAGTTTGGAGCCTTAGCAACCGTTTATTTGCTGCAGTGTCTGAGACTCTCTATTTGTGTTACACCTAATGCCAAGAACCAGGCAAAGCAGAACATACCCATAATTCCTGCAACGAGGAGGGAGAACTGGAGAGGCCCCTGCAGCTCACCTGGCCAGCTAGTCTAGTCAAATTGGTGAGCTCCAGGTTCGGTGAGGGACTCTGTCTCAAGATATAAGTGGAGAGAAACTGAGGAGGACACTACCCTGTGCAGGCTAGTTTTATATATTTAGACTTGACACAGGCTACAGTTATTTTGGAAGAGGAAACTTAAGTTGAGAAAATGCCCGCCCCCCCAGATTGGCCTGTGGGTCAAGCATGTGTTGCATTTTCTTGATAGTTGAATGTTGCGGGTGTACCCACCCCACAAAGGGCGGTGGCACCCCAGCTTGGTGGCTCTGGACGGTATAATAAAGCAGAAACGGAAAGCCAAAAGGAGCAAGCCAGTAAGCAGCACTCCTCAGTGGCCCCTGCATCAGCTCTCAGATTTTACCTTGAGTTCCTGCCCTGACTACCATAGGTGATGAAATAACTATACACTGTAAGCTGAAACAAACACTTTCCTCCCCAAGCTGCTGTTTGCCATGGTGTTTATCACAGCAACAGAAAAGTAACTAAGATAACCCAAGATGAACCTGTGACCTCTGCCTACAAAGAGCAGAAGTGCCTATACTACCTCCCTTCCTCGCCACATATGCACACACACATACAAATACACAAACCACACACAGTTTTCTTGAACCTAGATCATCTCAGTCAGTCATAGTGATGGTATTGATGATCTGACTCTAAAGTTCAGCCCAACACACGTCTCTACTGGATGTCTACTGAGTCAGCTTTGGAGCACCCAGGATAGACCGTGGAAGGTAACAGATGAATGGAGGGAGAGACAGCACATGTGTGCACGTGGGTGCAAGAAATGGACATGGGGGGGTGGAGAGAGAATAGTAGAACTAGGAAGAAGCAGAGTCCAAGCAACAAAGAAGCAAAGAAGCAAGACAGGAAGAAGAAGGAGCAGAGGTGAGGGAAGCCGAGAATGCCTGGTTCCAAAAAACAGTTGGGTTTCATTTCCCACTCTGTAAGCTTTGTACAAGAAAATAAAGATACATTTGGCTGGCTATTTATAGTCTTTTCTCATCAAATGGCTATGATTTTTCTTCTTAAAACATATTTCTAAAGTCTACAGAAAATAAGCACTTATAGACAACTGCAATGCCAAAAGAATTAAATACTCAATACTTCCCTTATACCTGTAACTCACACAGACCACAAAGACACTGTATGAATCGCATTTGATTATTCATCAAATTGTTTTAGGCAGGAAGTCTCTTTCTTGTGAATTGAAAATGGCAGTTTTCCTCAATGTATGGCATAGCTATTATAATTTAAATTTATATAATTTAAAATATACATATTATAATTTAAATTAATATGATTTAAATATATGAATTTTAAGCTTCCAGAGTAAAATGCAAATTATCTTGCTGCTACATGTAAGTTATGCATCATGTTTATAATTAAGCGTCCATGTGTAAATCTTCATAGTTAATAAGCTGCATGCAAGCTTCCTGCACCCGAAGATAAGGAAGGCTGCTAACCCACTGAATAACACGAAGCCACTGAGCCAGGTCCTCCATATTTACACAAGGATTTAGACAGTAAGTCTACCGTTTAGGACACCTTTGATGGTTCCCCTGATTTCTAGAAAGCCATTTTTTTCAGCCTCCATAGAAGCCATTTCTAAGTCACATCCTGAGTTGATAGAACCCTGGTAGTGACCCCTATGAGTCAGAAAGTAAACAAGTAAACAGAGGCCAGGGAAACCCCTGTCACTACTTCAGTTCTGAGCAGGGTAGAACAGGACCAAGCTACTTGCAGGCAGAAGGTACTGTACAGTGTTGTCAACTGTGACAGTCACGTGGTGGAAAGAGAGGGCCAGCTGTGTGTAGCATGCCCCCCCCCCCCCCGTAACTTCACCATAACTGGACATTTCCAAGTACATGTCTTCAAAGTTTTACCAATATTTGCTTAAAAATCAATGCAAGTACTCTTTTATATCTTATCACCATCATTTTTATGTGTGTGTGCACATGAGTGCGTGTGCATGTGCAGGCCCTAGTGTGCCATGGTTTGCACATGGAGATCAGAAGACAGTTCTGGGAGTCAGTTCTCTGCTTCCACCTTCACGTGGGTTCTGGTTGTAAGCTTTCAAGGCAAGCTCTTTTAGCTCCTGAGCCATGCTGCGGGCCCTCGGACAACACAATAGCTCTGGATGTTTGTTTCTGTCCACTGAAAACTCTTTACATTTTTAGATATTCTCCCTTGCTATTTTTTCCAAATGTCTCAGTCTCATTGCACACTGCCTCTTTCGGAGTGATGTTCATCCATCAGACACTAGGGTAGTTGTTAGGATTCTAGGAGCAATAACTCCTTTATGGGTAAAGCACCGTAATTTGTAGTTTGCAAAGTACTGAACTTGATTTATTCCTTACATCATTCCAATGAGATAGAAATAGCAGGGACATCATTCCTATTTGACATATAGGAGAACAGATAAAAGAAATCGGACCTTTTCGTTTCTAAAATAAATAGTAAGACCAGGAGTCTTTCTTGTTCCATCTCCTGCTCCCTCGTTCTTCACTTGCTGGGACTTGACCTCAGAAAACTTAGCTCGGTTGGGAAAATATACTCAAGGAGGAAAACAGCTATGGATCCCAAGTGATGTTTAACATGGTCCTGGGAGAGTTGAAGCAGTAAATGAAAGAAAAGAGTGCAAACTTATTAGAGTCTAGGCTTAAAGCAAGGGAAAGATTGCAGGCTGGTCAGACGACTCAGTAAGTCAAAGGCACTTGTTACCAAACCTGGGAACCTGAGGTCAATCCCTGGGACCCACATGACATGATGGAAGGAGAGGACCGACTCTCACAGGTTATCCTCTGACCTTCACATGTGTGCATGGCATGCATTACATATTCGCACACACACAGAATAAATTCTTTAAAAGGTGCAAATGATAATGACGAATTAAAAGCTGTTCATAAAAGCGGTGCTCGTGGAAGAAAGCCACAGCGGGTTCAGTACCTGAGAATAAGTGAGCCATCACTTCTTCACTCCTGAGATACAGAGCAGGGCAGCAGGGTGGGCAGGGTGGGCAGAGGAGCAGGGTGGGGATGGGCTGGAGGGCTGAACAGAAGGCACAAGGCAAAGCATGAAGGAATCACTACCTACTGGGATGTAGGGGGAAAGCCACAAGGAGGTGGCAATGGCCTGAGCTTTGAGGGAACAGAACTTAGAGAGCAGGACAAGGCACTCGGAGTGAACACAAGGTGCAGGGATCTGTATTTGGAGCAGTCTTTCCTGGGGGAGCAAGGGGAAGAAAGATAGGGTGTAACGACTGCAAAGTAGTTAGGGATCCAGCTAGGGCCTGAACTAGTGGAGCCAAGGGGTTTGAACCCCATCCGAGAACTACAGCCAGGAAACTTTTTATATCAGTCATGAGGCAGGCATCTTATGGTGGATCAGTCTATATTGTTACAAACCCTGGTTTGGAAGAAAGACACAGAAGTGGCATAATTTTTACTGACATGAAACTGTGTAGGGTGATAAGGGGAAGGCAGAATGGATCAGGGGGTGGGGCAGGTGCAGACCAATGAGGAGAAACTTATCCTGCACAACAGTGGTCGTTGGGATGGTCTTCCTTCCCTGGTAGACCAATGAGGAGAGACTTATCTTGTACAACAGCGGCTGCTGGGATGCTCTTCCTTCCCTGGTAGCTTTTGAAATGTATTGCTGTCAGAAAGGAAGAATGTAGCACAGGTATTCAGGCTGGATGGGGTATGGGAACTGCTCTGTGGGGACCCAGAAGACAGACTAATGAAGTGTGTGAGCTTGGTGTCTTTGGTGTCTGTGACACCTGGTCCCTTCGACTCTCCAGTCACACCTTCAAAATGAGTTACTGATGCCGATTGCATAAGGAGGCTGTGCACTCAGTCAGGAAAAGTGACTTACGGAAGAGGGAGGAAGGCCGTTCTTCCTGCTTGAAAACGGCTGGCCAGGGGAAGCAGAAGGGAAATGGCTCTTGGCAGAGAATTAACTTATGACATCATTTCCCTTCCTCGCCCAAGCTTCTCTGTGGGATTAGATTGGACTGAATACCATAAACCTCAGCCTCCTGGGTAGGCAGTGTGTCGTTTGCCCTGGCTGACTCTATCTATCTATCTATCTATCTATCTATCTATCTATCTATCTATCTATCTATTATCTGTCTGTCTGTCTATTATCTATCTATCTATCTATCTATCTATCTATCTATCTATCTATCTATCTATCTATCTATCTATCTATCTATCATCTAATCTTGGCTGACTTTCATCATCTCAGCCCATGTCCCACAGAGTTTTCTTCCTGTCGTTTGGCTGAGCTTGCCTCTTAAGCTGGTTCAGACTGACAACAGCTCCCCCCAATATTTGGTAGTTTGTAGTTGAAGTATTTAGCAACCTGGTAAAATTCAGGCTGGCCTCATAATCCCACTTACGTAAAACAGATGTGACAAGTGGTTCTTTTTACATCTTTGAAGTTTCTGTGCACAGACCTCTGTGAATTCCCCCAAGAGAAGCACAGCTTTCATTTTAGGCAGTTTTTACATAATAGCCAGACTATATATAATAAATATATATAATAAACGATTATAACATAGCATGGGCATTGTGAAATGCAGGTGTGAAGCTGACGGCCATCCTTCCTCCCAGATGAGGGGTAAAACCACAAAGTCTACGTTCCTCCTGTCAGAAGGCACAAACTGTTGAGCATCATGGAATTCTTGTGTATTTACGTGTTTGTATGTGTGTGCTTGGGTGCACATGTGTACATGTGGGGGGGGGTTAAGAGGTCAACACGAAGTAGCTTCATAATTGCTTTTTTTATTTTTTGAGCCAGAGTCTTTCACTAAACCTAGAGCATCCAGATGCAGCTGGACTGACTGGCCAATGAGCTCCAGGGACTCTCTTGTCTCCACTTCCCCGGGGCTAGGATTCCGGGCATGCACACCACATCCAACCTTTTACATGAGTGCTGAAGATCTGAACTCGGGTCCTCATTCTTATGCCCCAAACATTAGCAAGGGATGGAATTCTGAGATTGGTCCTCAATGATGGGAAATACAGCTTAACTCTCTAAGCCAGGCATTCCAGCAATTTGACTGCTGTTGTGGAATATTGTAAGCTGTGTTACATTTGTTTATGCTGTGGAACATTTGTTTAATGATGCAAAGATGTGTTGCATTTGTTTAAAACTCTGTGAAGCTGTGTTACTTTGCCTGCCTAAAACACCTGATTGGGTTAATAAAGAACTGAACAGCCAATAGCCAGGCAGGAGAAAGGATAGGCGGGGCTGGCAGGCAGAGAGAATAAATAGAAGGAGAGAAAGATGTCAGGGACCAGTCACCCAGCTACACAGCAAGCCACAGAGAAAGAAGTAAAGAAAGGACTACAGAAATAGAGAAAGATAAAAGCCCAGAGGCAAAAGATAGACAGGATAATTTAAGTTAACTGGCTAGAAACAAGCCAAGCAAAGGCCAGGCATTCGTAAGTAACAATAAGCCTCTGTGTGTGATTTATTTGGGAGTTGGGTGGCGGGCCCCCAGAAGAAAAAAAGAGTAAAGAGTAAGATGAAAACCAACAATGGACCTCAGTGTCTTGGAAGGAAAGGATGCAGACACTCACAGTACGTAGCACAGGCCTGGGTTTCCGGCGCCTGTTTGAAAGGCTTTTTCTCATTGCTTGATTCGTAAAATTTAGTGCACACCTATAATATTAATGGGATCTTGTCAAACTCAGAGCAGTGTTCTGTAATCTTGGGGAGACAAGCACAGACCCTTCCCTCCTCCAAGTGTTTCCTGAGGACACAAGACCCAGGTGGTGATGACCAATAGTCTTGTCCTGGCCTCTCTCCAAGCTAGGGTTGGGCATTTATAGGAAAGAATAAGTCTCTGTGTCTTTATTTTGGAGATGGTGACGGGCCCCCAAAGGGCAAAGAATATAATAAAAACCAGCTACAGACTACTGTGTGCCAATCGTCCTTCCCACTGTCTGCCTTCCTTACAAATGCTGTAATGGAGAGGCGTAATCTGCCCACTGTGAGGAAACTTCCAGAGGGTTTCAGATGCATCTCTCTCCTTTCCTCCATGTAGCGAGTCACAAGCCATTCAGGTAACTGTGTTCACTGGCTTTGGAGCCGTTCTTTCTCCTTTTCCCTTTTCTCTTCGCTATCACCAGCACCGTGGTTTGGGCTGACTGCCCCTGAAGGCCCGTGTGTTAAAGGCTTGGCCCGCAGTCCATGGCACCACAAGGAGGTGGGGATCCTTGCTGTATAGAGAAGAGCAGATCATTGAAAGTTTGTTCATGGAAGGGACACTGGGAGCTCACCCTCCCCTCTTCCTCTCCTGTTGTTTGTGTGTCCACTGGGAAGTACTGAGTCACCACAATCACATGGCCACGGTCTGAATCCACGAAACTGAGTCAAAATCAACCTCCCCTCTTGGTACGTTGATCTCCCGTCTTTTGCCACAATGACGAAAGGTGACAAACACAGCAATCAGCAGTCTGGGCATTCTCCCATCAGCAGGTTTTCTCCTCTACTACATAATAAATAATCACTCTTGTTGAGCTTTTCCGAGTGAAACGTAAGAAATTAAAGCAAGAACATGTAACTCCATTTTTTTTCTCCTTAGCCTTAGAAAGGTTAAATCCCCTTGAACTCACATCGATGGCAGCACAGATTGTGAGGGAGAGCAACACGTGGCCAAGCCATTTCCCCAGTGGCCTCTTCCAGCATGAAACATCTGTCCTCATATTTCTTTGCTAAGCCTGAATGGAATATTCCATCACCAGAAAAATAAAGCTTCCATTTAAATTTGAAATCTTTCTCTTATATGGGAAGACAATGCTATCTAGCCACAGTGCCTAGAAGGAAGTGATGTTGTTCCCATGGCCATCAGCTAAGTGATGTTCCCGCGGCCGTCAGCTACAGTGTTGGTGCCCCACAGTGTGGACAAGGTGACTCTGACCCAGCAGCTGCAGAGGACAGTTAGAGGAGTGTTGTTCTATTCTCTCAGAATGCTTCTGAGATGGAGCACGAAGAGTCAGAAACCAAAATCAGGTTTTGTTCACCACTAAGATTCTTTGGACTTCAGAGATGAAAGAAGACACGCACACACACACACACCACCACCACCACCACCACCACCACCACCACCACACAAATACAAAATTAATTGTCTTCAGAATAAAGCCAAAAACATTCATCAGTTAGCTTTTCTGGAGGAACAAATGACCTAAAATGTCAATTATTTTTAACAGTGAGGTATCTTTCTCACTGCTATCAGCTTGTGCTCACTGTGGGTCACTGTGGGTCACTGTGGGTCTCTGTGGGTCTCTGTGGGTCTCTGTGGGTCACTGTGGGTCACTGTGGGTCACTGTGGGTCACTGTGGGTCACTGTGGGTCACTGTGGGTCACTGTGGGTCACTGTGGGTCACTGTGGGTCACTGTGGGTCACTGTGGGTCACTGTGGGTCACTGTGGGTCACTGTGGGTCACTGTGGGTCACTGTGGGTCACTGTGGGTCACTGTGGGTCACTGTGGGTCACTGTGGGTCACTGTGGGTCACTGTGGGTCACTGTGGGTCACTGTGGGTCACTGTGGGTCACTGTGGGTCACTGAGAGTCACTGTGGGTCTCTGTGGGTCTCTGTGGGTCAGTGATGGTCACTGTGAGTCACTGTGGGTCTCTGTGGGTCTCTGTGGGTCAGTGAGGGTCACTGTGGGTCACTGTGGGTCTCTGTGGGTCTCTGTGGGTCTCTGTGGGTCACTGTGGGTCACTGAGAGTCACTGTGGGTCTCTGTGGGTCACTGTGGGTCTCTGTGGGTCTCTGTGGGTCTCTGTGGGTCACTGTGGGTCACTGAGGGTCACTGTGGGTCTCTGTGGGTCACTGTGGGTCTCTGTGGGTCTCTGTGGGTCTCTGTGGGTATCTGTGGGTATCTGTGGGTCAGTGATGGCCACTGTGGGTCTCTGTAGGTCACTGTGGGTCACTGAGAGTCACTGTGAGTCAGTGATGGTCACTGTGGGTCTATGTGGGTCAGTGATGGTCACTGTGGGTCACTGAGAGTCACTGTGGGTCTCTGTGGGTCTCTGTGGGTCAGTGATGGTCACTGTGGGTCTCTGTGGGTCTCTGTGGGTCTCTGTGGGTCAGTGATGGTCACTGTGGGTCACTGAGAGTCACTGGGAGTCAGTGATGGTCACTGTGGGTCTATGTGGGTCAGTGATGGTCACTGTGGGTCTATGTGAGTCAGTGATGGTCACTGTGGTTCTATGTGGGTCAGTGATGGTCATTGTGGGTCACTGAGGGTCGCTGCGGGTCACTGCGGGTCACTGTGGGTTTCTTTGGGTCGCTGTGGGTCAGTGATGGTCTCTGTGGGTCACTGTGGGTCTCTGTGGGTCACTGTGGGTCAGTGATGGTCTCTGTGAGTTACTGTGGGTCAGTGATGGTCACTGTGGGTCTCTGTGGGTCCAGCTGTCATATGTACCACAGGCTGGGTTCATTGTCTAGCCCAGCAGAAGGAGCAGGTTCTCTGAGACACAACTCTAATGGCAGTAGGTAATAAAAACCTAGAGAACTGTTGAAAAACAGGCAGAGCCGTTTCCTAAAATTCCTGGGAACATAATGGTTTGCTCCGGTATTTCACATATGTGCACCACTGCACTTTACACAACCTCCCCGTCCCACCAGTATCCCCCAACCCCTACCCCCGGCTCCTCCCAAGCAGCTCCACCTCTGCTTTCAGTGTCTTGAGGGTGCATGGCAGGGGGATAGACACATGCGTGTAGGTACAGATTCATATTTTTTAAATCTAGAGTCCATGAGACAGAAAGCACAGTATCTGTGTGTGTCCCCCTGACCTCTGTGTTCTGACTGTCCCCATCCTTCCCCCCCCAATCCCTCTTCTACTTTCACAACACTTGTGTTTTTAATCTAGAATCTGCATACAAAAGAAAGATTGCAATATTTATCATCTTGGGTCTGGCAATTTGCGTAACAAGCGTTCCAGTTCCATCCAGCTCTGTACATACATCACAACTTTGTTCTTTTTCATGCCGGGTAAACCTCCACTGTGATAAGATGAACGGCAACACAGTGCATACTCACACTCTTCCTAAAAGAGGCACCGAAAGTTCCATGGCAATGACTGGAAATAATTCTCGGGCCAGAAGGAAGAGTGAAAACCACCACACACGCCTTAAGCTAACACACAAACCCCTAGTGCAGCCGGTGTTGTCCCCTCTCTTGCCTGTGCTCTGGCCACATCTCCTGGCCTTTTCCCCACCAAACATCTCGTCCTACAATTCTCTCCACAGCTGGAGTGAGTGGCCTAGATCTCTGTCTCTGTTCTTGGCTAGCTTTGGGGCCATTTTACTGTGTAATCACTGCAGTGTTCTTTTGGTTTGTTTGTTTGCTTGCTTGCTTGAGACGGGGTTTCACTGTGTAGTCCTGGCTGTCCTGACACTCTGTAGACCAGCCTGGCCTTGCACTCAGAGATCCACCTGCCTCTGCCTCCCAGTGCTGGATTAAAGATGTGAGCCACCACTTCCTGGCCTACATCGGTGTTCTTATTCCTTAAAAGAAAATAAAAAAGATACTAGAAGATGTAATTTGAATGAGAAATGCCCCCATAGGCTCATGTATTTGAAAACTTGGCCCATACTTGGTGGTGCTGTATGGAGAAGCTAGGGAAGCCCTAGGAGGTCTCAGTCTTGCTGGGGGAAGTACATCACTGGGGTGGCCCCACCTCTCTGTCTCTCTGTTTCACCCCTGCTTCTCTATGGCGATGGGATTAGTGACTGTGAGTCTGGCCACCAGCTCAGCCCATGCTCCTGCTGCCTAGCCCTTCCCCATCACTACGGACTGTTCGCTCTGGAACTAAAAGCCAAGACAAAGCCCCACCGGCAGCAACAGAAAGGTGACCAGAAGAAGATGTTTTCAGGAGCAGTGACCACAGGCTGGCACTCTGCAGGACCTCGGTGGCACTGGGGAATTTTCTATGCTTAAAGAAGGGAAACTGGAGCTCTGTTTCATTGGTGGATTTGGTGTAGTAACTCAAATGGTCCTGATGCTGGCTCTTTTGTCAGGCAGAGTCATACCCAGTCCACAACTAGCCTTTTCTGTTATATTCTACCTGGGCTTCAATGAACCCACACATCAAGTGGCTATTTTCAGCTTTAGTGACCTCCCCCTGCCTCACACAGATGTGTGGGCCGTGAAAACCAGATCCTACTAAGTTGGAAGCTGAGGCAGGAGCCCAGGCTTCTGGGTCATTTATCAGTTTCATCTGAATGTCAAAACCACAAACGGCCTTGATAGTCATCTGCTTCTGCCTTTAAACCTCATTCTTTTCCTCTCCCTACTGAATAAATGGGCTGAACTTTCCAGAATGAATTGAGGGTAGTATGTAGTGACCATATACAATACTGCTCTGTACAGGAAGGCAGGAAGCCACAGGCTTTATCAGACTTCGAAACTTCTGGGGAAGTCTAATTTTACTAGGGCTCTTCAGAAAAAAAGAATGACCAGAAGAGAGGGGATTTTAGGAATTGTTGCGCATTATAAGAGAGACCTAAAGACCTGAGAATCTGAGGGAATGGGCCAGCAGCTTGGAGGCCTGGATGAACTCACTAAATGTTTTTAATTATTATTTGTGAGAGTGTGTGTGTGTGTGCCACAGATGCATGAGGAGGTCAGAGGAAAATTTGAAGAGAGTCAGTTTTTTTTTTCTTCCACCGTGCAGGGTTCAGGGATCAAACTCAGTTCCTCTCTTAGTCTGCTCATCCATCTTGCTGGCCCCCAAAGCCCTTCTTTCAGGAGCCAGCCGTCTGAGTGGCACTCTGTGAAAGCTTTCAGCTGATTGGATAAGGCTATTAATTGTCATTCTGTGAAAGCCTTCAGCTGATTGGATAAATCTCACCAGCTTTCCCCGTTTAAGTGTTAATCTTGTTCTGAAAAACTTTCACAGAAACATCAGGAATAATATTTGACTGAATATCTGGGTACCAGGCGTTTATGCTGGCCTGCTCTCGGGGACCTGACAGGATGGATACACCGTCAGTTTCCGCCCGAGTACAGCCACTCCCTGTGTACTGCGCTGTATCTCCTCATAAAAGGCACGCCCTTCTCTCCCCGCTCTCTCTTCCTCTGCTCTCACCTCCCCCCACCCCCAGGCTACCTCTGCAACCCCTACTGCCAATAAACCTCCCACGTGAGTTCTGTTGTGTGCTGTGACTCGCCTTCCCTTCCTAAACTGCAGTGGTAGTCTGCCATAGATGAGGCTTCACTGAAATGCGAAACAAGACATCCTACTGGCGTGCGTGCAGTCCTAGGAACTGAGAACAAAAAGGTCACAAGACCGTCCTGTCTGCCCTGTTTTGCAGCGGAGGAAACCGACTTGCGTTTAGTGGGAAACCTTGGGCCAGATAGTAGGCTTCCTGATTCTTCCTACCAGCTTGACTCTCTGGTTTTACATTCAGGGTCAGGCAAGATTAGTGCTCTTTTATGAAAATTAGACAGGGTCAGATATAGCTCCTGGTCAGTTGTGTGACCCATTGCAAAGCTGCTTGCAATTAGACCCATTTCCTTACTGCGGAAATGTGTGAGAACACAGTTTGTGACAAGGACAGCATAAGATGCTACCTTCAGGGCAGTTTTCATCTTGTTGAGGGGAAATTGCTAATAGTTCTGCCTAGACTAATGTGCACTGAAGATGTTCAAACCCAGTTTGCCCAAGACACTCATGGAAGACTTCAGAAAATGAATTCTGGGACCAGAAATATTGGTCTTAAATGTATGAGAAGAAGAGAAAAAGAAAAAAAAAAAACACACAAAAAACCTCTTCAGTGGAAGCTATGTTTCCAAGCACAGCGTTTTGGGTCATTTGGCTCTTTCTGTTCTGTAAACTGTAGGTGGTTTGTGCCAAGGTAAAACAGCTGCTTCTCGACAGTGAACTGTGCTCAAAGGAAGGGCAGCTCTGCCAGACACCAAGGAAAAGATGGTGGGTACTTTTATTTCAACATTCTTTACGTCTAGAATTTCAGAGGACTCTTCCCACCGTGTCTTCTAAGAGTGTCGCGCTTACGCAATGGGTGCGGTGTTGGCACACAGCATGGACATATTCTCCTATGTGATTTGAGTCATCTCCAGATTACTTACAGCGTTTCATACGAGTGCTATGTGAACAGCTGTCATCCTGTGTGTTGGTTAGGAAATGGTGGCAACTGTCTCGGTGCACATGAATTCCAAGTATTTTCAAGCTATCCGGTTGAAGCCATGAGGGTCGTGTGTGTTCTTTGACTTCTCTTTTAAGACAGTTAGAACATCTGGTGGGTTCCCTCAGTGAGTTAGGCCGATGCCATCTTTAACACATATTCATTTTATAATTTTAAGAACAGTGATTTGGGCCATGTGGCAGTAGCACATGCCTTTAATCCCAGCACTCTGGAGGTAGAGGCAGGTGGATGTCTGCTTTGGAGGCTGGGACACACATACAGAAGCCAGAGGTCTCTTTATGAGGCTCTGAGATATTCTTGAAACATCTGTCCCTGTACTTATGCAGGAACAAGATATTCAAAACAACATAAACTTAAAAAGGTCAACAAGTGGGGCTGGAGAGATGGCTGAGAGGTTAAGAGCACTGGCTGTTCTTCCAGAGGTCCTGAGTTCAATTCCCAGCAGCCACATGATGGCTCACAACTATGTATAATGAGATCTGATGCCCTCTTCTGGCATGCAGGCAGAACACTGTATATGTAATACATGAATTCTTTTTTTTTTTTTAAAGATCACAGATTACAGACCTCTTCCTACTATATCCTCAGGCAATTACCTGGCATATACAGCGACAGAGTTAGATTAGCTAAAGCGACCTCTGCCATGCACAGAGACTTATATTGATGCACAGGGAATGGTGTGGAAATACTGAGACCTCAAGAACAATGGCAATGGGTTTTTGAT